>NW_015165378.1:26090-27189 GCF_001447785.1 Gekko japonicus
TTCCCTTTCCTGAAAGCCCCTGTAGCCTCACCACTTTTCCTGCTCCCTTCTCTTCTTCCCACCTACCAGCCAACCTACCCTGTCTTCAGATTTCTCTCCTTTCCTGCCCTTGGCAGGCCCTCCCTGGGAACAGTCTGGCCAAGTTCCACACTGCCAGCAACCAGGCCAGGCCCAGTTGTGAGGTGAGAACCTCAGTTTCTTCTGTTTCTCCCTCACCACATTATTTTCCTTTTCATCTTCCCGGCAGCCATAGTATCCTCACTTTTCCCTGCTTTCTTCTATCCTTCCTACCCACTCATCTACATTTTATCTGCTCTCCATCTTCACCTATATTTATTATTTTGTAGTACATTTAAACCCTGCCTTTCTCCACAATGGGGACTCAAAGCAGCCTATATAATTCTCTTCCATTTTATCTTCACAACAACCTTGTTAGGTCAGTTAGGCTGAGAGTGTGTGATTCACCCAAGGTCACCCAGCAAGTTTTCATGGCAGAGTGGGAATCTGAACCTGGTTCTCCCAGATCTTAGTGTGGAATCCTGACCACTAAACCACATTGGCTTTTCTGTAGTGGCTGCTGCTGAACAGTAATGAGTGGCTGGGACTGGGTGTCTCATAGAAATCATTTGGTTTTAAGTCAATTGCCCAGTGGTTACTGCTGGCCCTGGCCCTGGCCCTGATGAATCTTCCCTCAAAGGCTGAAATAGCCCTGGCAAGGACCATGCTCCCTCTTCTCTACCCTGTACTCAAAGAAACCAAGGTTTGAACTGTGAATACCATTGTGATTGCCTAGCAACCCCCACAATGGCCATTGCAGAGGGCATCTGTTTTTTAAAGGTATAGGTGTTTTTGTTGTTTGTTTTTGTTTGTTCGTTTGTTTGCTTGCTTGCTTTTTTATAAGATTTCAGAATTTTTCTGCAAACATGGAGTTTTTCTTGGGTTTACAGAAAGATCGGTCTTGTCTGTTCATGGCTCCAGTCTCCTAATTTAAATATTTTCAGATTTACCCATGTTATATTAGCAATCCCCAGGGCTATTTTTGGGCAGGAACGCACAGAAACGGAGTTCCGGCTGGCTCCTGAGTTGGCCACGCCCAGTA
>NW_015165378.1:27580-32876 GCF_001447785.1 Gekko japonicus
TCCTGCTTAGATTAGGATCTTAAGCAAATTGCTTTCATTTCCTATCAACTAGTCAAAACTGAACACTTCTAAGGATCAAACTAGACTAGACTACCCAGAGTTAGGATCAAACCAGATGAGATGTTGAGAAATCTATGAATGGATCTCCAGTGCATTTTTATTGCTAAATGGCACCATGGGAGCCCCAATTTGAAATGGGGTACTGGTACAAGCGAAGAAGGTTTAACCCTTCCCCCATGTCATTTTCCTGAGTTTAAAATCCCTCTTCCTCACCTATTTGCCCTAATGTTGGAAACAACAAGCAACCCAAATTTTCCCTAACAGCAGGGCAAGTAGTAACTCCACGGCTCATTTGAGGTTGAAGCTGAGAAACAGTGTCAGAGACCACAGCCACAATCTGCACCTGTACCTTAAAATACTTAGAAGATCTATTTATGGATTTCCCAGTATTGCATTTAGTTAGCCCCTTTGGCATATCAGCTTGGGCTGGCTAGCTCATTCTCTGTGATGACGCAGGATAGAGGTTTACTTGAGTTCTGATATATAAATGGGAATTCCGGTAACCCCAAACTGAGTCCCAAGCTCTGTATAACACCAATTAATCCATAACACCAGTTCAGTGGCCCTAGTCATTCTTACATCCAAAGTGGGGTTTAGACCTGTTTAGTGCTCTTAGATCAGATGAAATTTATTTAAATCAAAATATTTGGGGCTTAAAAGATCAATGTATGACACTGTGTTCAGTGTGTCTTCCAATTAAAAAGTTCCTGAATTTGGAAGTAAATCCAGATTGTCTCTTTAGACAGACACAAATAACTTGTAGTGCTACTGAAGGAAGTTTTTTGTACAGTTTATTGTACACGTGGTACTTTGTCACTCTATACAATAAATGTTTGCTCTTGTTTGCATCAAAGGCAATTTATGTATCAGATTAGTATAATTATTAGCATCTACAATTTGCTGTTGAAGTAAAAAAAAAATTACCAGAAATATTGTGCGGCTCCAACAGTTTTGTTATATTGCAAAAATGTCATTTATCTGATGGTATTTTCAGGGCAGATTTTTCTATAGAATTTACATTAACATATGTTACAAACTTGTATGCAGTGTCTGATTATTGGTTTATTCTAGTACTCCAGTATATTAGATGTTCATAATAAATACTAGATACTTTCCAATGACCAATATCTCTCTATATCTATATACATTTGATGTGCTCCGAATTAACATAACAAAACAAGGGGTTCTTGGAAAGTAATCATAACTTTCCAGTTCATAATATTCATCAGGATACTCATTAAACATTGTCACTCAAAAATAGCTACTGGTACCAAATTAATGAATTTTGACAAAATGGGTCAAGTTAGTGGCCTATGTGCAGCGGTTTTAAGCATCTTTACCAGAGGAAGTCCCACTGAGTTCTATGGAACAGATCCTTGGTAAATATGCTTAGGACTGCTGGCAAAAAATCCATATTATAATTAAGAGTCAAACCAGACAAGACACAAGAAAATCTGTGAACAGATCCCAACACATTTTTACTGCTAAATAGCAGCCACGAGAGACTTTTATCAGACTGGTACTGTGATGTGAAGAGAGTTAACTCTTTCCTTTCTTGTCATTTTTCTGACCTCAAATGGTCCCAGGGCTCTTATTTGCCCCACTGGAATAAACCTACCAGTTCTTTGAATTGTAAGTTTCCACGAATGGGGGAAACAGCAGGTCAGAAAGCCCACCAGAGGTTGGAAACAGAGCACAAGGTGAAACAGTAACCTCCCGCCTGATATCACAGCTCTGATCCAAATTGGGGGCCCCTACATCTATTTAGAAATTTAAGAAGTGCTAGAGATATATTTATGAATCTTCAAGCATCCCATCTGGTTTGACCTTTGCTGCGGAGAAATCAATTCATTTGTGAACTAAGAAGCCATGAGCATGATGCTGAATCACTCTGTTTTGTCTTATGCACTCTTTATTAATTTAACAAATTACTAGGATTTGGGGGATTATTGAAACATTTACGTCAGGCTAGAAAGCAAACACCAGCAAGAAAACTTGTTAGCTTGTTTCTGTATTATCCTCTGACCATAATGGGTGCAGTTAAAAACCTGTTTGGCTGCAATTTCTACCATGCTTTTATATGCTTTTATGGCCCAATGACTTCAGTGGTACATAAAGTGTACAATTGAGTATGGGGTTGTATAATTCCATTGGGTTGGAACCAAAGCTTGTTTTCCACCAACAGAAGGGCTATTCCACTGTTGGAAGGGATAAGTTTTGCCTGTTCCCCCTTTCCATCCCCATATCACGCCTAGCACTGTTGCTTAGGGTTCTAATCTATTCTTGATCCTCCTCTGCAATAGCGTTTCAGGAGGTGCCATGCGTTGCAATGGGAGGGGGAGGCCAGGGATACTGTACTCTTTGAGCAGAGCTCCATTCACTGTACTTTAACTCCCTCCAACCCATAATTATGAGCTAAATTACTATGGAAATTATAAGAAGCCAGAATTAGAGGCCCGCTCAGGCCATGACACCAGTTGAAATTAGAGTGGGAGCAAAGAATATTTCCCTCAGTCTGAATGTTTCGTCTGCCTTATGATTAAACTTTTGCACTCTGCTTCCGCTGTTATTTGCAGTAATTTAATTACGCTTATCATGGTAGAAAGTGCCATTAAGTTGAGGCCAATTTATGGCAACCCTGTAGGGTTTTCAAGACTAGAGACATTCAGAGGTGGCTTGCCATTGCCTGCCTCTAGTATGGGGCGATTTCATTACCACGGTGATTAATGAGGAAATAAATCCAGCCTCCTCCTCATGATTAGAGTTGCCATCTCCAGGTTGGGAAATACCTGGAGATTTGGGGAGGGTGGGGTTTGAGGATGGGAGGGACTTGAATGGGATATAATGCCACAGAGTCCACCATCCAGAGTGGCTATTTGCTCCAGGTGAATTTCTCTCTGTCACCTGGAGACCTTTGCCATTCAGAATGAGAGCTGTTCCAGATCTTTTAATCTTCAAATCTGGCCAAAGCAAAGGACCCATGTAAAGCAAGCTTCTATTTTTGAACAGGAAGTTCAATCTGTGGAATAAGTAAGATTAAAGGGAGACACTGAAAGGTACAGGTATGGCTTACAAACTTAAATACCTGTAAGTAAATCCCATTGATTTTAAAAGTGTTTGGTAAGCATGTTTCTGAAGTGGCATGAAATAAACTTTTGTACTTCCGTTTAGATTCCTTTTCAAAAGTACCCAGGCCAGCTATAATCTCTAATATAGTTAGAATACTACGGTCACAGGACAAACTAAATTGGCAGCAAATACAAGAAGCAGATTGCAAAATTTTGTCATTGCCAGAGTGATGCTACTGCACAGGCAGGATGTGTTGTTGTAAAATGATTTTTTAACAACCTCATTAGCAATCTGGGATAAATATAGATCTAAGGTGTTACCTGATATCTCTCGATATTCATAGTATACTGGTCAACATTGGTTCCTGCCGGGAAAAGACGAACAAGTGTTTAGAAACTGGAAACTGGCAGGTTTTCACTGCCTTATAAACTTTGTGCACAAAGGCAAAATATTGGAGAAAGCAGAAATTGAAAAGAAACTTGGCAAACAAATACCATGGTTTAGGTACTTACAACTTAAAAATATGTTGCAAAACTTTATGAATAAACAGGTTTTTTTCATCTCCACTAACAGAATTTGAAATGATCTTAAAGTGTCAAGATGGAGGGTCAAAAGGTCTTATTTCTAGAATATACAAACTCCTATGCACAAAAAAGAACACTGTTTGGCTGAAAAGCCAAAACCAATGGCATCTAGATTGTAAACAAGCATATTCGAGAGAAACCTAGCTAACAATATGGTCATTACCAAATAATATTTCCCCTGTGTTTAGCATTCGGTTCAATACATTTAAAGTTTTACATAGATGGTATCTAACCCTGGCCAGACTTCATAAAATGAATCCAGCAGTTCCATCTATATGCTGGAAACAATGTGGGCAGTTGGGTGATTTTGCTCACTGCTGGTGGCACTGTCCAAGTATTCAAGACTTTTGGAAACAGATTTTATTGCAAATTGTGTTAATTAATAGTATTCACCTATTTGCTACATTAGAATCTGTAGTATTGGGATTAGGTCTGATAGAACTTGACAGAAAGAATATACAGATGCAGACTGCAATATTGATTTCGGTTGCTAGAATTTCAATTGCGCAATTCTGGAAAAAGAAAGAAGCTCCATCTTTATATTGCTGGCAAAATAAACTTTGGGAATACTTTGTACATAATTGAATTTCAAAGAATACCACGGATGGTAACTCAGTACATAAACAAAACTTGTTTCAGGCGGTTTGGTTCTCTGTATTGGATTATTTGTCAAACAGTGGTATTGTACCAAAGAATTCTTTTTATGAAAAATTGTTACACTTTTAAATATTGTAGATGGTATGAAACTGAATGTTTCAGAGACTTTAAATTCATAGTTACCCAAAGAAGTGCTTTGTTATGCTTCCTTAGAGATATGCTATGTTATATGCTATTGGTATATGGTTAATGTTTCTGTTATTGTTTGTTTGTTTACAAAATAAAAATTATAAATAATTATTTAAAAAGTACTCAGGCCAGTCTTGACTGCAAGTGGACTGGGATCCCAGGAGCTATTTTAGGACTTTGGTGTACCCTGTGGGATTACTGACTTTTTAAATTGACCAGTAGATCGCATACTATATCAAAACCTGCTTTAAAAAACTCCTTAAATTTCAAATATGGTTTGCTATGTGTTATAAAAGGCTGTGGTTTCAGCAACACCTTGAAAGACACCTTGAACATGCAGAATAGTTTTTCTTTGACTCTGACCCTGATGAACAAATCAACATACAGGAAATCCAGGCTGATAATTAGGTTCAATTTAGTTAAAACCTAATCTGGCTTTTGTGCCTATAGAATAAAGCAGATTAGCTATTTTGGTCCTGAGGGAAATAGGTTAAGCTGATGTGGGAGCACATTTTAAAGGAATTTTCATTTGCTTTCAGATTGTGGTATCTGAAATACAGAAATATAGAGACCGAAGAATCAGGATTTGTGGGCATGAGTTTTTAACATAACAGAAAAGCCAGTTGGGTCCAGTCCCATGCCTGTCTTGAGATAAACACAGGCATGGAACTGGACCCAACTGGCTTTTCTGCTGCTGAAACATGGAGAAAGAGTTCTTTCTAACCACCCTAAAAAGCTGTACTAGGGCACATAGGACCTGGTACATGAACAAAAGCCATTTGAGATGGGTGCAGGGT
>NW_015165378.1:32907-42015 GCF_001447785.1 Gekko japonicus
CTTTCCCATTTTTCACAGTGGCTGAAAACACAACAGAGAATCCCCTAGTACTCAGCAATATGGAAAGGGGGGGGGGTTTCCAGGCTACTTGTCAGTTTCAAAAAAAAGTCTGGTCAGTTTCAGCAGTGGGTTTCCCTCCTTTGCCTGCATTCCTTATGTGTTCCCTTTCATTCAAGGAACTAATGCTAAAATGCATGCACAAAACCTGAACCATGAGGATTTAAATAGAAGGCGCTTGCTGGACGCTACCACACAGCTGCGCTGGGGCAATTGTGTAAATTAAAAAAAAAACCTTTGAACGCCATCCCCCACACATCCCAAGTGATGCTCCCACCCCAATTCAGAAAAGTCTGTTTTTTAAAATTGCAGCTCTATAATAAATACACTGGAGGAAAAAGAATGGTGCATAAGGCAGTCACAGAATCCAAAGTCAAGTTTAAAGGCTTACTGCTCTGAAAATCTGCAGTAAGATGTGCATACATAATGGGCCATAATATAGGGGAACATGCTGAGTATACAGAATGCATGGTAGAACCCACTGACACAGGCATTGCAAGCTTTGATCATTGACAGTGTGTGCATACATGCATGTATGCCTGTGCAAAGTCAGCTGCAACTCCACGACACTTTGCACAGGACTGCAATGTATATGGGGGAGGATTCCTCTGTCAGAAGCTCTGGAGAGCTTTTTTATTTTTTAAAATTTGTTGCTGTATTTATTTAAAACCATTTCATCCCTCTTCTTCAAGAGTCTGATGCAGTTTCCGACACAAGTAAAACCCCATTAACAAATTCCCTTGTACTCAAATCATGTCAACAATCCACATTTCTCCAAGATATGCTGGTATGGTTCCAGAGTGTCATGCTATATTAAGACAAATGTTAATAAAGAGGAAAGCTTGTTTGAGGAGCATCCAACACACCGGTATGTTTGCAGCAAACAGACAGGAAAGAGGGCAATATGTTGGCATAGCAGGTTCTTAGCTCATCAGCTGTCCCAACATCTTGCCTCCCCACCAACTCGCACTAAAAGGAATCCTCATCAAGACTTTGACAGGCTGAACATACCAGGAAATGACGTTATGACACCGGGCACGCTGGGGGCGGGGCCATGACCATCCAAGGGAAACCCATAGAGTTTTCCTTGGGATGCCCATGGCCCCGCCCCCAGCATGCCCGGCGTGGTCGCGTCACTTCCAGGAGGCGTGCACGTCGCATGCTTTGGGGGTGGGGTTCCCCCCGGGGCCCGATCCGCCAACGGGGGGTTTCCCCACCCCCCGGGGGGACTTGAGAAGCCTATAGGGTTCTGGGTAGGGGTGATGCATGCAAACCTTTAATCATGTACTCCTCCCCTCCCAATTGGCAATTGGAATCCCAGCAGGCATAGATGCCAACAATATTTTTGTGGTATGAGCTTTCGAGAGTTGACGCTCCCTTTGTTGGTCTCCAAAGTGCTACTGGACTCGAATTGAGCTCTTCTACTGCAGACTAACATGGCTACCCTCTGAAGCAGGCATAGAATGTATCTTTCCCATAGCAGCCCTTAAATGACTTTATTAGAAGCCTATATGACTAGATTAACAAAGCAGAGGATTTAGGACACATATTTTCTGATGATTAGAAACGATGAGAGGGAGATCAGGTCTACAAAATAAATACCTAATGTCAACGGAATAACAGTAAAGAGCATAGAAAAGAGAAGAATGTAATATGCTCTAGTGTGCATAGGAGATTTCCAAGGGTCAATAGGAATGTCCTTGGGTGTGAATTATTATCTTAAGCTTTCAAACTGCCAAGTTCCTGAAGCATAAAGAGTTGCAAATTCTTTTCTGTGGCAAAGGGAATGTGACTGACAAATACCTGGCCACAGAGTTACCTAAGCTCTGATAGAGCTACTTAGGCTTGCAATTGTGTGTGACCTGAAAAAAGAGGAGTTACTGAGTTTTACCAGATTGGGAATGGCTTCCAATGTTTAAGGTGGAAGCCCAGATTTGTTGTGAATTGATATTATCTAGCAAGCTTCCATGCTAAAGCAGCCTGTGAATATGGGTAAGGTCGAAGTAGAGGGAAATATGGTTTACTCGTGATTTATTGGCGGGTAGTTGAAAATATTAAGATATTAGGGTGCCAGACTAGCATCTGGGAGACCCAGTTTCGAATCCCTGCTGCGCCATGGAAAGCTGCTAGGCAACCTTGGGTCAATTAAACACTCTCAGCCTAGCCCACCTCTCAGGGTGGTTATTGTGAGGACAGAATGGAGGAGAAGAAAATTATGTAAGCCCCTTTGGGTCCCCATTGGAGAGAAATGTAAAATATTTTTTGTGGTTCAGTCGCACATTCAAGTCGGACTCTTCGCAACCCCATGGACCACATCATACCAGGCCCTCCTGTCTTCCGCTGTCCTTTGGAGCTTACTTGAAGTAAACAAATAACATCCTCTGTATTTGTGTGATCAAATAGCTGCCAAATTGATGAGTGTATTTTTGGGCTCTACCTATAGGAATGAGAAGCTATCTGTGATTGCTGGTCCCTCCCACCCCCCTCCATCATGGTACTCAGGGTTGGTTCCCATCAAAAATTTGAGAAGTCATGGCAAATGAAGGAGGTCCATCAGGCAGTGGAGAAGGTCCTTCATGCAGTGGCAAAGCAAAAAAGAAGAGGAAAGGGGAAAAAACCATTGCAGTTTTTAAAGATGAATGGTTGAGGGAAAGCCAATTCAAAAGCTGGCTTAGTAAGAGAGACTTTGAAACAGCAAAATGCATTTGACTGCCACTGCAAGATATCTGTGCATTATGAGGGGAAAGGTACCCTAATCCAATGTGAAAGGTATGACACACAAAGAGGTGCAGAAACAGTATAGACAGACACCGCTAGTGACCACCTTCTAGATTCCTCACAAGTGAATCAGGTTATTGCAGCTCAAGTGGTAGAAGTGTACCACAGTATTATGCACCATCATAGTTATGCAAGTCAAGACTGCACAAATAAACCGCTGCCAAGAATGTTGCCTCATTCTGGAATAGCAAAAAAGATGTCTTATGGATGGACAAAAGCCACCAGCATTGTGGAGAACATTTTAGCACCAAAATCCATAGACTTGTTGCTGGAGGACTTGGATGCCACACACTTTTTCTCAATAGGATGTGATGCCTCCAACAAGGGAAACAGGAAATTCTTTCCTGTGACTGTTCATTACTTTTCTGTAATGTGGGGAATTAAAGAATGATTGCTTGACTTCTATAATGACAACAAAGAGACCAGTGAAGCAGTCCTGTGTGTACTACAGGACAATGGTCTCCTTTGGACAAGGGTACCATCTTACGCTGCTGACAATGCTGCAGTGAATTTTGGGAAACACAAGTCAGTGTTCCAAGAACTTAAGCAGCTTAACGAGCAACTGATAGATGTGGGCTGCAAATGCCATGTACACAATTGCCTTAAAACGGGGAAGAGAACACTGAGCTTTAATGTAGAATTCTTTGTCACACAAATATACAGCAAGATCTGATGCTCAGCCAAAAGTACAGACTTCCTGAGGTCCTTCTTTGAGTTTGTAGATATAGCGTATAGAGATCTGATTCGGCATGGTCCAACACAGTGGTTGTTACTTATGTCTGTTGTTAAATGGGTTCTTCAGTGTGGGCTTGCACTAAGGGCATACTCTTTTTGTAGCAGGAACTCCTTTGCATATTAGGCGACACACCCCTAATGTAGCCAATCCTCCAAGAGCTTACAGTAGCCCCTGTAAGAAAAGCTCTGTAAGCTCTTGGAGGATTGGCTACATTAGGGGTGTGTCGCCTAATATGCAAAGGAGTTCCTGCTACAAAAAGAGCCCTGCTTTCTGTCATGTGGGGAAGAAGAATGTGAAAAAATTGTGTGGGAAGGATTCAGTCCAGAAGAGGAGTAATCTCTTCCTCTGTGTTATACGTACTTCCTACACAATCTGATGGCATTGTTCAATCCCATTGTGAAAAAACCGGAAAGTGCTAATGTTAACTGCACAGAACTCCACAAAATCCTGGATAACCTTCATGAAAAAATTAAGGAGAGGAGAAAGAAACATGGAAGATGGAAGATCTGCTACGGCCATTTGGGTCAACATCTCTGTATCTCAAAGGGCAAAATTCTAAACAGAAGCAGACCAGACACTCTCAAGGTACATTGACTACCTTGAGAAATGGTATAATTTTGACATATTTTCAAAGACACGGCACTACTCTTGCTTGACAGTCCTGTGATGTGGGCTTCATTAGAGAGGCCCCGGCCACACGGCAGGGGAAAATGCGCTCGAAGGCGCGGCTTTTCAAAGCCGCGCCAACGTTGATACGGCTCCCCCGGGTGGCCCAAATGTCAAAAAGAGATTTTCTCACAGGAAGAGAAGATAGACCAGAGATGGGTAAAGATGTTCACACACATTCCAGACAGTGGTGACAGCCATCTGTTGAAGTTGGTCTCTTTTGCACTGTCTGTCCCTGTATCCAATGCCTACTCTTAGAGAATCTTCAGCTTAATGACGCAGCTTGGAAGCAAGGAAAGAAACTGGCTGAGTGACAGCCTTGTCAAAGAAGAACTCCAGGTGAAACTGAATTTCAGGATGCACTGTGAAGAATTCTGTGTTGTAGGTCAGCCAGGACTCAGTGATAGTGGGGACTCCTCAGGAGAAGAGGTCTCGTCAGGAGTAGAGGAGCACCATGGAGCCAGCCTTGAGTTAACATGAGAAGCTGACCAGCAGGAAAACGAACTGCAGGCTTGTCAGGATTCACAAGCAACAGCTGGTGCACAGCCACCAACACCCTCCAGTCCTGATGCAGTAGGTGAAACTCAGTTGGCCATTCCCAGTGAAAAGTACTGAGACCGATGAGTGATTTCAGCTCTCATACTTTATTTAGTGGTTTGGAAGAAGACGAAAAACCCTGGCTCGCAGGCCGGCTTATATTTGCAAGATACCCCCACCCATGACACACACACCCCACCGTGATAGAGTATTTACAGTGGCAGAGAGTTCCATAGCCCCCGGCTAGGACCCCAGCCCTTCGATTGGTGCTGGCTAGGATCCGCTTGGACCATTGTCTCTCGGAGCAAAGCTCGGACGCTTCGCATGACCATGTGGCGTGCTAGCCTCGCACGCGGTTGGATATTAATACATTACACCCAGCGCATCAGTAATGCCCACACCCTTAGAGTGCCACAGACAGAGGCTGAGAACAGAGCTACAGACAAGATGGCAAAGTGCATGTATCCTGGCCCGATGCCAGCTGCTTGCTGATAACAAAGATGAATAGTTGCAAGATTGCTTTTGAGTAGCTGGCTGCAAGCATGACCCTTACACATGAGGCTATAAAAACCAGCCAAGAGAGGTTGTTAGGTATGGATGTCTGACTTCTGGACCCTTGACTTTGGACTGAATGACTCTGCCTTGCCTGACCTCTGGACCCCTGACTTTGGACAGAAAGATACTGCTTTACCTGACTTCTGGCACCTGATATTCAGAGCCTGCAAGCCAGTACAACCAGTTTATAAAATCAAGACTGGAATAGCTGAAAGCAGCAAGAAGTCAAGATAAATACCACTTTCCTTCCCAAAAGCAGAAAGCAGTATAACCATGACAGTTTATCTTGTTTTGTTCACTTGTTTGTCATGTGCTGTTTGCTTGTTTTTTGTTCTACTTGTTAAATGTTTAAATTAAAGTATTTTATCTTAAAGTTTTTTTGTTATTTTTGCAGTGGAAGGAGGCCTAAAAGCCTACAAGTAACATAAAGTGGGGAAAAGGTGGGGGGGTGGGAAGTGATATAAGGCAGGGTATTTAAATTTGAATTTTGAAAGAAGGAAGTGCCTTCAGAGGAAGAGGCGATTTTGGGGGATGTGCCCTGAAAGTATCATCGCAGGAAGGGGTGGTGTTTTGGTGCAGTCCACTGGAAGTGACATCATCAGAAGAGAATGGAACTTTGGAAGTGACATCACTTGTCCTTTGACCTGGAAGTGACATCATAGGATATGACATCACAAAGCTAAGCACTACCCACAAAATCTCCAGGTATTTCCTGAGTTGGACCTGGCAACCCTACATTGGATGTATACAGATCAGATAACTGTATTGCTTCAGCACAGCCATAGCAATCAACAAAACACAAAAAGAAGGAAAATACAATATTAATACCAAATTACAATGTCAATACAAACTATCACATAAATTGATCAGTGAAACAATAATACAAATTAACTTAACCCTGTCAATAAGGCTAGATCCATAGAATCCATACAATCATATATGATGCAATAAATCGTACCAAAAGGATCTTATTAAATAAATATATTTCTAAATATAATTTACTTCAATAATCTTAACTGTATCTTAGTAACTGATGCTACAAACTTTGCCATTTGCATTGTGATCCATCTGTGCTTAATCTGCCAGTAATACAACTAATTTATTTTGCTCTGACCTCCCAGGCAAATATTTATCCCGGAAAATTTTTCTAAGGTACTTCTTCCGAACAGTTACAAATCTTGGACATCAAAATGTAGCATGAGCCAGATCTTCAATGGATTTGTGGTCACAGGAGCATACTCAATCATCAAATGGGATCATGGGTTACTTAGTACTATGAGTTCAGCCACTATATATCTTCTCCTATAGCTCGCCCGATTTACCTAGATGGTCTAATGGTCACAGAATATAGAAACACATTTACTAGGGCTCGGATGGATAAGGCTCCTGGAATGTGGAGGTGTTCATATGAACACCTGAGACAGTGGAATTACTGTAGGGTTATCTTTATATTTTCTCTAACTATGGTGATGAGAAGGGAAAACTTTCTGGAATATTATTGGCAAATGTGATATTCCAGCTTTCCATCTCTTTCTGTACTCTGACAAAGGAACTCTGATATGGAGTACACTGAAATCCTTTCTCCCGTTTCTGATACATCTGTCAGAATATGAATGATCACCTTGCCCAAATAGTTCTGCCACGGTGGATTCACCACCTTAGCCCTTTGCCTGAATCTACTGCAGAAAGATTGCATGCATGATTTGAAAGACCTGCCTTCAGTTAATTTTTTCTAATCTCTTGTGTAACAACAGACAGGTTAATACACCTGTCCAGCCTTACAGAAGGGCTTGGTACTATTCTTGACCTGGAAATATTGAGATATTCCATTATATATAACAACTGTGCAGATCACATTGGGTCCAATTACTTTCTTCTGCTAAGGATCCAATTACTTTCTTCCTTCAGTGAGTCTTGCATCAACAGAGAAAGCTTCCTATGGAGAAAATCTGCTTCCTCTAGAACAAGACTCTTCACCTAGCAGAAGAAATCTGTATGAATCCAACCATTAAACAAAAGTTATAGATGTGTGTGGAGAATGGGACCTATTACTTTTTATATAAACAGATTATTGCAGGTGAATGCATTTTAGTAAGTATAAGTGGCATTTATGATTCCCACTTAATATTTTGCAAGAATATATATTGTCTGCTCTGCCCCATATACTGAAGACATCCTTGTAGCAATTCCAAGATATATGGTACCAAAGACATTGTCATACATCTAATCTGCTGCTTTTTGTATTTCAATAGGATGGTTATATTGATTTTATGGAGTATGTGGCAGCTCTAAGCCTAGTCTTGAAGGGGAAAGTGGAACAGAAGCTAAAGTGGTACTTCAAACTCTATGATGTGGATGGAAATGGCTGTATTGACAGGGATGAGCTACTAAACATAATCAAAGTAAGTTATTCTCCTTTCCTCAATAAATTATAATTACTGATAACATTCAGTAGATATATAGCTGTTTTGATCATTTTTTGTACATGATATATAAGTACATATGATTCTCTCATGCTGTGTGTGCCACATATGGCCAATATGGGATCACCTAAATTGTAATGAGATCTACAAAAACATATGTAAAACTTGTGTGAAAACCCTTGAAACTGGAAACTCTGAACAAATCCTTTCAGTATATTGAGACAATGACTTTCTTGACCCAGCTGGTCATTTCTGTGTACCAGCACACTATGGTCATGCATTGGACAAAATATAAGAACTGCTCATGATATGTACCCATTGTACATGAGCAGATAGTAACACAGCGATGAAATGCACCTAGTGCTGTTATATGATTTTATATCTACAGTGGGTTGAATTTAGTGATTGTCCTCTGCTAAGTCCTTCCATTGGACAAAGAAGTTCTACTGAGAGCCAGTGTGGTGTAATGGTTAAGAGTGGCAGGACTCTAATCTGGAGAATTGGGTTTGATTCCCCAGTCCTCCACATGAAGCCAGCTAGGTGACCTTGGGTCAGTCACAGCTTTCTCAGAGCTCTCTCAGCCCCACCTACCTCACATGGTATATGTTGTGGGGAGAGGAAGGGAAAGTGATTGTAAGCCACTCTGAGACTCCTAGTGAAGGGTGGGGTATAGAACCAACTCCTCTTCTTCTTCCTTGAATGTGAGATTCTTCACTTAACAACATTTTGCACAGTATATTATTATAGTACACTGGTATACATTGACATTTGGTAGCATATCAATGGGTATAACTATAATCAGGCAAGAGTTCATAATGTCAGTCCTACTCAATACACATAGAGATCTTCTCCATTCCTATCTGAAATCTGCTGCAACAAGAAAGACACTGTGCAGAACTTTAGTGGAAAGAGGTCTGTAGGATTGCCCTGCAAGATTGTACAGTGATCTGCTCTCTTCTGCCATCTCCAACTCCACCAATAAATAATGGTCACTGACACTGAATGGAATTTATAACATTTAAGTCAGTTGAATCCATGATGAAAAAGATCAAGAAGAAAAAATTATCAGTTATTATGATGGCACCTTATGTACTCCACATAATGTATTCTGACACGACTTGTAAATCACAAAGGCAGAAATCTATATATCTAATAGTGAAGTGGCCCCCTCTGTGCGGATAGCTAAATCCGCACTTCGGGGGCACTTAGGGGGGAGGGAGAGGTTTGTGCACACGTGGGGCAGTCCCCACGTTTGCACAAAAATCCTAAATGTTGAAAAAAGAATCGGGGGGGATGTTTAAATGTTTAAATCCCCCCGAAACTCACAGAGCGTCCCCTGCGCATGCACAGGGAACG
>NW_015165378.1:42447-65498 GCF_001447785.1 Gekko japonicus
GGAACAGGGAGGCCCGGGCGGCTGCAGCCTCCCGA
Source organism: Gekko japonicus (assembly GCF_001447785.1). Taxonomy (NCBI): domain Eukaryota; kingdom Metazoa; phylum Chordata; class Lepidosauria; order Squamata; family Gekkonidae; genus Gekko; species Gekko japonicus. The sequence goes on from NW_015165378.1 coordinate 42,483, forward strand.
GGCCTTGCTACGGAGCCGTGCACGGGGGGGAGAGGCAAGGGGGGTGGAGGACACGGGGAAACAGCGGGATGGGGGGTACTTACTCCCTCCTGCTGCTTCCTCTGCCTCCCTTCCGCGAGTATCACGGTTCCACCCCTTGTGAGTTTATAATTCTCATTGGGGAATCTAGGCCTTCCCATCAAAATGTGCTTATTTAAGGTTGAAAAAAAATGTTACTTGGCTATTGTTGTCAAATACATAAATCTGAATCTGGTGCTCATTAGATGTTTTCTATCTCACATTTCCTACAGGCAATTCGCACCATTAATCCATGTCAAGAAATAATGTCAGCTGAAGATTTCACAAACATGGTGTTTGATAAAATTGATATCAATGGAGATGGTAAGAATCTTTCGATGCATTCTGAGGTGCTTTATTAAATTAGCGGACCCAAGTAGATTGGATAGAACCTACCAGTGGGCCATTATAGGAGTCCTTTGTGAAGATTGCAAATTGATATGAGTGTGTTTGAGGGAAATGCAGCACAAGAAGGGGCTCTGGGGCAAGTGATGCTCTGTCATCTTGGTGCTTGGGGGGGGTCAACAGTGGGATGGCTTCTGGTGTCCTGGCCCCACTGGTGGACCTCCTGATGGCACTGGTATTTCTGGCCACTGTGTGATACAGAGTGTTGGACTGGATGGGCCTTTGGCCTGATCCAACATTGGCATCTCTTATGTTCTTATGGTATCGGATGCGAAGATAAATTATATGTAGAGCAGGTCAGTGAAAAGACTGGTGGGTTTAATTAATACATTTTTTATTTATTGGTTTTCCCCCCCGCCCTCTCGGCCTAGGCTGCTGAGCAATGCAGGCACAGAAATCCAATGAGGTAGGCTAGGCTGGCTGTGTGAGGGGGGGGGGGGATAACTGGACTAATGTCTCCAATGGAGCTGAAGTTGTTCACTAAACTGTGCTGGATCTCAGTGAATGTAAATAAAATTGATTCAAGTTAGAAATGGTAAGGATCCCTAAATGTTAGGCTGATTAACTATTGTGATAGCCTATTTAAGGAACTGGTAAGTTCTCTTTTCTTTACAAGTGAAACCAAAGTGTGTACATATTTTTTAAAAAGACTGAGGGCAGAAATGGTGGCAATGCAGAAATAGTTGGGTGGATTTCTATGCCTGCATTACTCAGCAGATCAAATCCCATTTATTACTTCAGGCTGTACATGAAATGGACCGTTTTGTTTCTTTTTCTATAGGTGAGCTGTCTCTGGAGGAGTTCATGACGGGTGTCCAGAAAGATGAGCTTCTACTTGATATCCTCACCCGTAGTCTGGACCTGACACGCATTGTGCGAATGATCAAGAATGATGGGAAAAACCCTGATGAAGGGGGGTCAGCAGGAGCTGCAGAATAGATGGGAATAGACTAGGGGAGGGTTTGTTTTTTAAATACGATTTTTTTTTAAAAAAAGGAAAAAGAAAAAAATTAAATAAATGTAATATTATATAAAGAAATATTCAGGGACGCGAATGGGACAGCAGTCCAGGGGACTCTGTTTTATAACATCACCTTAAAGAGTACAAGCTTTAAGTGTTTCTGTGTAATCAGAGACATCTAAGTCTGTTGTCAACATAATTACTAACACTCAACAATCTTCACAGTTGCTTAAGAAATAAAGGCAACTGCTGGTGCTTTTGCTGGAGAGAAGTGTTAATGTGTAAAGGGAAGCAGATACTTAGTTAGCGGATCAACCTTTTAGGGTTGCCAACTCCGGGTTGGAAAAATCCTGGTGATTTTCCGGTGGAGGCTGGGGAGAGTGGTGTTAGTGAGGGACAGGACATCAGTGGTGTATAATGCCACAGAGCCCCCTCACCCGTAGTCTGGACCTGACACGCATTGTGCGAATGATCAAGAATGATGGGAAAAACCCTGATGAAGGGGGGTCAGCAGGAGCTGCAGAATAGATGGGAATAGACTAGGGGAGGGTTTGTTTTTTAAATACGATAAAAAGAAAAAAATTAAATAAATGTAATATTATATAAAGAAATATTCAGGGACGCGAATGGGACAGCAGTCCAGGGGACTCTGTTTTATAACATCACCTTAAAGAGTACAAGCTTTAAGTGTTTCTGTGTAATCAGAGACATCAAAGTCTGTTGTCAACATAATTACTAACACTCAACAATCTTCACAGTTGCTTAAGAAATAAAGGCAACTGCTGGTGCTTTTGCTGGAGAGAAGTGTTAATGTGTAAAGGGAAGCAGATACTTAGTTAGTGGATCAACCTTTTAGGGTTGCCAACTCCGGGTTGGAAAAATCCTGGTGATTTTGGGGTGGAGGCTGGGGAGAGTGGTGTTAGTGAGGGACAGGACATCAGTGGTGTATAATGCCACAGAGCCCACCCTCAAAGCAGCCATTTTCTCCATGGGAACCAATCTCTGCCATGTAGAAATCAGCTGTAATTTTGGGAGATCTCCAGACCCCACCTGGAGGTTGGCAACCCTACCCACAATAAGTTTTGGTGGGGAGACCCACCACACAGAGATAACTTTCTGAATGGTGCCACAAGAATCCCTGTGCCATCTGACTGCCTCTGAAAGATGATGCTCTTGTGGGAAGGAATACAAATTATCTGGAAGTAGAGTTGCCAGACTCCTGGTACGGGTGGGGGTTCCTCTGATTTCCCGAGCTCCAGCCCACCACCAGCCAGTTGGCTGGCAGAGGAAGCCCCACCCTTGAACAGCAACGTCATGCATCGACGTTACTGGCATGATGTCGCACAAACGTGACATCATCACACTGGGGGTACCATGCAGTAATGGTCTAGCATTTTGGGCAAAACTCTTTGCTAACCATAGAGTTTTGCCCCAAATACCAGAGTATCACCGTTCAAACAAAAAACTGATCTCAGGCCTGTGGCATAAGACATTGTGAAGAGACTTTCATCCTGTTGTGCGTTGTTTCTAGGGCGAACAGATTTGCACCTCTATTCATTGGCAACTGCAGAAACAACACATACTATTTGGCCTCAACGATTAAGAAACACAAAATCATTAATATGGTATATTTTACTGAACCAGCTTTTCCGCTGCTCTGCCTAATGCAGATTGTTGCATAATTTGAAAATGTGCATTTTTTCACAGCAAAAAAAAAAAAAAGCTTAGCCCCTTTTAAAAAAACCTATTCTTCTGTTTCTTTATTTGGAAAATAGATACAATCAATATTTAGGTATTTTTGAAACTGAAACACAGTTGAGAATTTTCAGACTTATTTGAAGCAAACTGGCAGTAATGGTGGAATTCAGGTACACAGAGAAAACCCTAATTTTTGCGTACAAAAGGTTAAGCAGTATTCACCAAGAATTTGTTTTTCATATGCTGTTATGATGGCCTTAGTATCTTTAGGGGTACAATTCAAGTTTGTCTTCCAACTGGATATAATATGAAGGTCTTTAAGGACGGGTTTTAGTAAAGGAGATTTTTTTACAAAGAAAGATAACGTGCAGCCACTTACACAGGTGTGTTAAGCACTTCACACAATGATCCCTCTTCTTGTTCTGCATTGCATGACATTTTCAAATATGCCTCTGTGAACTAGGAAACGAAATAGTCATGGGTATAAGCCCTAAATGTCAACACTTCCTGAGAAAAAAATTAAGGGCTAAAGCTTTATTTGTTGAAATAAATATTATGTGATTCTTAAGACAGCAGAGACAGCCATAAATGATGCAACAAGGTACGAAAAGTCATAGCTTCCTCAGTCTTTTCAGACAGTTGGTCTTTTAGAAAAAAAATGCTTATCTGCATAAATTGATCATGAGAGTCATAGTAATGATTATGTACACTTGTCCATAGATGATGTGATTTTTTTAAAAAAAAGATCCAAAATCCAGAATTAGGAAAACAGAAAAAATAGCAACATTGGTTATAGTTAGGTTTTTCTTTCTTTTCTTTTAATTGTTCAATATGTGCCTTTAAATGTGTACTGGACTATGCGAAGCAGTGTCTGCATGAGCCTGAAGATGTTGCACTGAGTCATGTGGGCAATTTTTGTTTGCTTGTCTTCTGAGATTTATTTCTGATTATCTAGATGCTGGTTGCAGATTCTCACTAGCCTAAATCCAGAATAACTCTTCTACAATATATTTATACTTTGGAGATGTACTAAAACAATGGTTCTTAACCTTTAATCTACAGCTGCCCCACAAAGTATGCAACACTGTAATCAAATGCTCCCTAAGCCAAAAGTACAAATTACAACATAAAAAAGCACTCCACACAACTCTACTCATATCGTTATGATATTTGCATATGATACACAGATCCCAGGTATACATTTAATGAGACCCTTGTGCCTGATGGCGAGCGGACAACTCCTTAATATTAAGTTGGATTTCTGTTTGCTGTGTGCCACTTTTTAAAGAGCCTGTATTAGAAATCTAGGAGTTGGGATTTTATCGGGGTGGGGGTGGGGGCATTAAACAAGTGCAAAGCAGTATAAAACAAGTCGTCTCTGTTGGATTCAGAAGCCAGTGCAGCAGGGAGGAGATACTGCTTAAAACGGAGTACACTCCCATTGCCCTCAAACAGTTCCGAATGCTCCTCAAAGATTTATAGATCATCCTTGGGGGGGGGGGTCTATGTGGCCCCATTAAGAACCCCAGTACTAGAATAACTGAGAAATTGTGTCTCAAGTGCTTTATGATTTGGATAGCCATAATAGTCACAAGTGAATAATATAGCTATTCATACTTCCTACATTCTTCTCTGACACATGATTCATTCAGAGACAATGGATTTTAAAAATTCGTTTGATAACTGTTCTGTTGTCATATTAATGAAATGCTGGCAAAATTAGGGGGGCAGGCTTCCTTTGGTTGAAAAAGAACATCTTTTATAAAAGCTACAAGTCTAGCTTCTAAAATTTTGCTACATCTTTATATTACCAATGTGGGCAAATATTTTAAAGGTCATTGCAACTCAGTGATAGAACTCTGGACCAAAAAATGCAATATATGGCTCTTCACATGAAGACACTTCTTAATACATAAAAAATCATGTTTTATAAATGTCTGTAACAATGTCTGTCTGCTCCACTGATGAGAATGGATGATATATTTGGTTGAAGTTCGAAGTTCAGTGGTATACGTGGCTGTGGCATGTTGCTGGAACTCTGAAATGTTGTCTAGTGATCCCTGACTCTCTCCCTGCCCACTATCCCCACTGTATTGTGCCCATCTTTATTAATGATGATGGATTTTTTTTTTCTTCTGATGGGGATATCTGGCAGGTATGAGAGTCCTGATATACAGAAAGCAATAATTTGCTTGGCTTTTAATTAATTTGCATTTTCCAAGTTCTCTGGTATATATTTCTGTTCAAATGTAAGGTTTTATGTTTTATACTTTGGATCTTAACAATGTAATGAAAGGATACATTAAAGATAGTATTTTGCATAATCCTTTTGCAATTTTTATTTTAAGATTTTTACTCAGAGTACTCATATTCTATATTTTTATATTTTATAAGGAATGTATCTGTGGTAGGAACAATAAATTATAGAGAAGAAGCTGTGGGGGCAAAATAATGTGGCTGCAGGTAGGGAGCTCATTTTGCCCTTTTATGCAGTTTCATAAAAGTCTAGGACTAAGAATGAGAATTAACTTCAACACCTGTTCTGTCCCCAGTATGGGACAAAGTAAACAGGCAACTTTACCTAGCCCTGAATGTAGCCTGCATCAAAGTCAGCATGAATGCACACAAGCAGGTGGTTTATGCCTATCTTTCCACCACTGGGGAAACAAAAAGTAATCAAAAGTGTTTTCCATAACAAATACATTTAGTCTTGCTTAGATTGTCCATTTGCTCACTGTTGTCAAGAGGCAGGAGTCTCCTCAGCCACAACTGGGAGTGGCAACAGGGTAAATGAAAGGTCACCATGGAAGTCTGTCTTTTAAAGAGCTTCTGCCTGCCTGATTGGTGGCTTTGAGGGGTTCTTAGAAAGGCAGATCCAAAAGGTGCTGGCAAGCAAGCCTTGTTTCTCACAAAAGGGGGGTGTTACCTTCCTCATAATAGACAGGGAAAAACTTTAACAGGGCTTGGGAGGAGGCAGATGAGGAGTTCTTCCTCTCCTCTTGTGATGGACAGTAAATAGTTAATGCTTTAACCCACTCTGAGAAGCTTGAGCGACAGGGGATACAAACAGAATCCCACAGTTGAGAGTGTCAGATTGAACTAGCAGCAGTTAAGAACTGACAGTTGACTGGGAAGGAAGATGAAAAGAGTGAGGGAATCAAGAAGGATCCCCATTCAAGCCTGACGGAAATAGCTCCTAGAAAAGGGGTGTTTGTGTGATCCCTGTCAAGTGGTTAAGAAGGGATATAGGAACTGGTGTGAATGTTTCTGCCTTCACCAGTTAAAGTGTCCTTGAGACAAAGAAGCTTATGCTTGGTTATTTAAGCAGAGACTGCCAATAAATATATCTCCTCGGTGTTTAAAGACCTGTCTGTACGACTAAACAGCTACTTGTTTGTGATAAACTATATTTTGTTTATATTTATACAGAGTTACCTCATTCCTGTTGCCTGCTCACCTTCTAAGCCCTAAACCTGATACCTACCTGACCATTTTCCCTCATAAGTACAATAAAACTGTTCATTTTGAGTTATCATCAGCGTCTTGTGTGCCATTATCAAATAAAGACAAACAAAGGATTTTAGTTGGTCCCTCAGATCCCTAGACTGGGTCAGCATAATTCTATATATGTTTGAACAACTGAGTGAGACAGAAAAGCAAACAAGAAAGAAAAGGGGCTACTTAGCCAAGAAGAAGTAAAGGGATCCGGGGGGTGGGGATCGTCATACCCCTCCTTCTTAGACCATGGGGGCAGCATTGTGCAAAACAAAGGAAGGCATGGACAGGAACCAACACATGCACAACTATAATATGGATTTGGGGTAAAACCTTGGAAAAAAAGCTCCACCACTATGCTTTTTCTCTGCAGCAGATCATTGCCATTTGGGTGTCAGTGTACCAGGATGCAATCGAAAGGGATGTCTTGTCTATTCTTCATTCTCAAAGTCAGTAGTTCAGCGTACTATTAAAAACAAATAAATGCTAGTTAATAACTATTAAGCCTCATTTACCCTTGTCATATAATCAGGATGGACTGTTGGATTGCTGAATGCAGATTCCAGTCTGTAGGAAGTATTGCAGGTGAATTAATTGAAGGATGTGATTGTCAGAAAACCTGGACCCAAACTTGCATTATTATGTAATTAAGCAGTTAATTTGTGTGGTGTAAGGAGGCCTAAAAATGCATTTCATCAGTCAGAGTTCCCTTTGTAAACTGGTGCCAGTATTTGAAGGCATCTATAGCACAGCATACAAATAGAAACGGGTAGACATGCGTAGCCAGAATTTGGTCTTTGAAAGAAAAGCAGTGGGTTGGCAAATATCTGATCTGAAGGTAAATAGATCAGGGACGATGTAACTCATGGAATGTTGCTACTGGTGGGGAGAGGGTTATCCCCTGTTCTGGATTATCCCCTGTTCTGGATGGGGGTTTCAATCCCCCTAAAGGAGCACGTTCATAGCTTGTTCCTGGACCTTGGCTTCCTGTTGGATAAACAAGTGGCAGCTGTGACCCAGGGATGCTTTTCACCAGCTGAGGCCTTTCCTGGACAGAACAGATCTTGCCACTGTGGTGCATGCCCTGGTAATGTCTAGATTAGATCACTGCAATGTTCTTTATATGGGGCTGCCCTTTACGTCTGCCCAGAAGCTACAGTTGGTACAGCATGAGTCATAATGACCATATCACTCTTGTCTTGCTCTATCTACACTGACTTCCAATTTGCTTCTGGGCTCAATTCAAGGTGCTGGTATTGACCTTTAAAGCCCTCTACAGCCTGGAACCAACATAACTTCAGGACTGCCTCCTCTCATATGAACCTACATGTACACTCCAGTCATATTTGGAGGACCTGCTTCAGTTGCCCCTGCTATCTGAAGCTAGATAGTTGGCAACCTAAGAAAGTGTTCATCATAGCACCAAAACTTTGGAATTCCCTCCCCAGGGAGATTAATCTGTCTCCCTCTATTAGCTTTTTTTGCCAGCAGGTGATGACTTTTTTTGTTTCATCTGGCATACTTCCAATAACAGTTATTGGCCCTTCTAGTATTGCTTGCTTGTGTGTTTTTAATTGAATTATTTTATCAATTTTAACTGTATTTGAATTGTTTAATATTGTAATGTTTTTATGTTTGCCAACTCATGGACCCCTGATAAGGGGGAAAGGTGTCATAAAAATGTTTTCAATAATAAATATAAATAAATAAATATTAAGAGCTAGAGAACATGGTGGCTAACCTCAACACCTCTTGGAGAAATTCTTGGGATGTGGCTAGCTGTGGTGGCAATGATCCACTGTATCCTGTCGTCAAACACTGTCACCTTTGGGACAGTATACTGCAACTGAGGCCCCTGCCACACGAGGGGGAATAGCACAGGCAAAGTGCGACTTTCTAAAGCCGCACCAAAAGAGACGCGGCGGCGGGATCACATAGATCCCCTGAGCCGCCGCACACTTCCTCCCCAGCATGATCAGATGCTGGGGGGAAGCCACTAAAGAAAGAGCGCGACAGCCAAACTGCGCATGTGTGCGCATGCACAGTTCGGCGGGGAGCCTGGATTGATCTGGACGACCAGCGAGGCGGCAATCCCACGGCCGCACTTACAGCGGTGCTTCAGGTAAGTCCTCCTCTGTAGGAGGTCCTTCTTCGCAGCGGGTTTTCAGGGTTTGGGGACTGATTGGGGATGGGTGTGTGCTGCTTCCCAGATGTTGTGGTGAGATCGCGCCCGTTTGCTGCGCCCCCGATCCATCCCTCTCCTGGGCCAAAGTCTCCCGTGTGACCGGGGCCTTAGAGGACAGAAAAAGGAAAATCTGTATTATTTTTTTTAAAAAACCCATAGTCAAATCCCAAAAGGCTGAATGGAAAAATAAACTCCTAATCCATAACTAGATACAACTGAAGTTTGGAGATGCAGAGCCTCTTCTTTATCCTTTCACTTGGCAGATACTGTAGACTCCAGATTCAGGCTATGCCTGTAACAGAAAACAAAAGAAAAGAGCACCCTTGCTTTTCTTCTCTTTCAGGCAAAATAAGCCCAGACTCATACGTCCCAGAGGGTTACCAACTCTGGGTTGGGAAATTCCTGGAGATCTGGGGGTGGAGCCTGGGGCCGGGAGGGGTTTGGGTGGGGAAAGACTTCAGTGGGCTATAATGCCATAGAGTCCACTTTCCAAAGCAGTCATATCCAGGGGAACGGATCTATGTCGTTGGGAGATCAGCTGTAATTCTGGGATTTCTCCAGACTCCATCTGGCTGATGGTAACTCTAACACTCTCCGGCTGCTTATGGGCCTCCCTTCAAGATTATAACTACAAGATAACATAGTTACACATGTCCTTCAATATTTTTTTAACCTAAATCAGCTCCATAGGTTCTTTTAAATCCCCAAATCACTCACATCAAGATGCTTTGTCCTTCACCATTCTTGTTGGATTTGTAGCCAATTCAGAAACACTTGTGTTTACACACCTATGGGCTGTCCCATCCAACAAGAGTTGCCAGCTCCAGCTTGGGAAATTCCTGGCGATGGGAGGGGGGGAGTGGAGCCAGGAGAAGGCAGAATTTCGGGAGCAGAGGTAGCTCAGCAGGGATAGGATTCCATGGAGTGTACCCTCCAAAGCTGCCATTGTCTCCAGGGGAACGTATCTCTAGGGATGAGCATGAACTGGGAAAATGTGGTTTAGTTTGGTTTGTGGTATGTGGTGTGCCTGGTTCACAACCTACAAACCATCACAAACTTTTAGCTGTGAAATGAACTGGTTCAGTTTGTGAGGTTTGGTTTGTGGTAGAATGGCCCTCCAGCATACTAGAGACACCAAACTCACAGAGGACCTTTGTCTGAATCGTCTCTACCTGCCCTCCAAGATTGGTGAAGATTGGATTTGCAGGGTCTGAGTTACGGCCACCCAAAAAAAGCTGCCCCTATCCTCCATTGTTTCCTGTGGAGGGGAAAAAACAGCAAAACCCCACAAGGATAATAGAAACCCAGCAGAACAAAATCAGTCCCCGAGAATCTCTGCAGTAGAAACTGAAAGTGGGGGGCGTTTGCAAGAACTCTGATTCAGGAGAACAATGCTGCCTTTTATTTGGGAGTTATACATACATGCCAGCCTATACCCCCCTTCCTTGCAGAAAGGATGCAACCTGGTGGTAATGCCCACCTGCAACCAATGTTCCTTCGAAGCTGTGGAGTCTTGTGAGCAAAAATTCTACTTTGTGAGCTACTGGCATTAAAGTTGTGAGCAAGCGATTTGGCTACTGCATAAATTAGTTTGCTCTGGAGCCATCCTCCCTGAGCTATGACAAAAATGTGTGAGCCAGAGGCTAAAAAACTGTGAGCTAGCTCACACTAACTCAGCTTAGAGGGAACACTGCCTGCAACCTCTCTGCCAAGCTCCGACCCATGGGAGAACAGCCGGCTCCAGCGTTCACTTGTCTGGGATCCTAAAATCCCCCAGAACCTTCTGGAATCCACTAAGATCTATGAGCCTCTGGGGCCAGACCATAGGGAAAATAGGGGCCCTTCTGTTATCAACTCTCAAGATGCTACAGTGGTTAGACAAACAGCAAGCATCCTTGCCAAACACCAGCAATCTATGACAAATACTACCCCCATACCTACCAGCTCTCATTAGCACTGAAAAAGTGTGTTCATCAAACATCCTATTCCCATGTACCCAGGAAATGAGTTTCCAGTGGAAAATTAGCAGCCTGATAAAAAGTCATTGTGGCAGACTCAGATGCAAGGACTGCATAATGTGCCGTTAGGCCCAAAAAGTCAAATGTTATATCACTGTGTAATTTAATTTTTTCAAGGTAAAAGAACAGATTATTGAGTACCCTGTGAACATTAGATATTTATTGCCCAATATATTTTCCCCATTTATAAATAGGGTAATGAGGTGCCTCTTGAGTGGTTCTGTTTTTTTTAGTTAAACCTATGCACAGCTGTAAGTCAGAACGTTATTAAAACATGACACCAGAGCAGATAACTTTTTGCAAGCAAAGGAGAAGCATTTTCCTTCCTCTCCCTCTCAAATTGTTTTCCTCTTGATTAAATAGCCTTCCTTATGCCACTGGGTCATAATAAATTTTAAGTACTATAGCAAACTTGAAGATTCTGGGTTTCTTCTATAAAGTAAGCATGCCACCATCTGGCTGTTGTTGTAATTACTCTAATTGTCTAAGCATTTTGCAGAGCACATTACTATGTATTTCCAGCTTTAATACCTCTTCCAAACTCAATTTTGCAATGTATTTCCAAGAATATTAGCCACCTGTTGCGTTTTTATCCATCTCTTATTCCAAGGAACTTTTATGCTAACAACAATTCTTTGATCTAAAATCCTTTCTTGTTGAAGGCAGCGTTTTTGGAATGGTAAGGCAGTTGAATTTCCGAGCAGTTATCTAGCATAGTTTATGCTGGGAAACTGGGTTGCACTTACCTGTAACTGTTGTTTATCTATATCTTCTGTGCAGACACACACTGGGACTGTGCCTGGTGCACAGATAAAATTTTCCTAGCTTGTAGAAATCTAAAAGGGGCACTCCCCCCCCGGAGCCAATGTGATGTTTTCCCCCCACACCTAAACCATCATGTGCTCTGGAGGAGGGTGCCCTCCTTCCCCTCAGGTCCTGTCAGACCACCACAAGAAAACTCCGATAATAACCCAAGGAGTCAATGGTACCCCTACCCTTTGGTCACCTGGCAGTATGGAATATATATATATATGAGAGAGAGCGCTCACGGTGGAGCAGGAGGAAGGGAATGTGTGTCTACACAGAAGACATTGATGAACAACAGTTACAGGTAAGTACAACTCTGTTTTCATCTTCTATCTTCAGGGCAGCCCTACATTGGGAATTTAGTGAGCTACTCACCAGAGGAGGCAGGGTGATGCTTCAAATGAAAAAGTGACTGGAGAACAGTCTTGCCAACCTGTGCACCCTTTCTTGATTTCAGGTCCAGCACATAACATAAGAGGAGCTGCGATGGCTCAAGTGGTTAAGACGCTGAACTGCAGGCTGTGGAAGGTCAGTAGTTCAGTGGTTCAAGACCCGGGTGCCGCAAGACAGGGTGAGCTCCTGTCTCTAGTTCCAGCTCCTGCCAACCTAGCAGTTCGAAAGCAAGAAATTGCAAGTAGATAAATAGGGACCACTTCGGTGGGAAGGTAACAGCGTTCCGTGCGCCTTGGTGTTTAGTCATGCCGGCCACATGACCACGGAAACGTCTTCGGACAGCGTTGGCTCTTCGGCTTTGAAACGGAGATGAGCACCGCAACCCTAGAGTCGGATTCGACTGGCTTTCGAGCAAGGGAACCTTTACCTTTACCTTTACATAACATAAGAACATAACGTCTTCTGACCATGTTGTGGCTTTACAGATGTCTACAAGAAAAACTCAGCGATGGGAAGTGGCTGAGGATCCTTGCACCCTGGTGGAGTGGGCTTTGATGTTGAGGGAGCAGGGCTTATTGGCAACCTCATAACAAGATTGAATGACAGCGACAACCCGTCTTAAGAGAGACTGTGAGGAAGCAGATCTTTCCTTTTGTGGACCCAATTAACAAAGTTTTATCAATCCAAAAAGGTTTCGTCCTGTCAATGTAATATAACAAGGCCCTTGTAATATCTAATGTGTGAAGTGCCTTCTTGGCTTTGGAGAATGGGGAAGGAAAAATACAGGTAAAACCACTTCCTGGGCCAGGTGAAACTTGGGAGACCACCTTTGGTAGGAACTCTAAACTAGTGTGGAGGATGACCCTCTCATTAAATACCTTCAGGAGTGGGGGATCTACTCTAAGGGCCACCAATTCATTCACACTTCTAGTGGAGGTGATTGCTACCAGGAACACTACCTTTCTGGAAAGCATGGCCAGGGGGGCAGGAGGCCAAAGGCTCAAAAGGGAGTCCCATAAGTTGAGCTAGGACTACAGAAAGGGACCATGGTGGAACTATGTTAGGAACAGGGGGAAACACATTAAGCAAACCCCTAAGAAATCATTGGGACAGCCTATGGGAGAACAAGGAAGAACCCGCCACAAGATCATGGTACGCTGAAATGGCTGCTAGGTGTACCTTTACTGAAGACATAGCTAAACCCTTGTGTGCTGGAGAAAGTACTCCAACATTAAGGGTAGGACAGGTGAATGGTGACAACCCCTTTGAGGTTGCCCAATTCATGAGTTGGGACCATTTTCTAGAATATGACTACCTGGTCAAGGGTCTCCTCACTAGGACAAGAATGTCATAAACCTCTGGGGAGAACTGGGATTCTGGGGATGTATCCTCCATACTGTGAGATGTAGGCAGCTGATGAAGAATGGGTCTCTGTGTTAGTAAGCCTGGAGTGGGGGAAAGGTGATGTAGTCTGAACCTGTTAGGTGAAGAAGCTTCAAACCCCAAATCTGGTGCAGTCAAAAGGAAGCTATCAGGATGCAATCTGATTTCTCCACTATCAGGTTCCCTGGGACCCTGCTCAGAAGGGAGAAGGGGGGGAAAGCACAGAACTGACTGCCTGTCCACGGGATTTGGAATGCATCTCCTAACAAGGCAGGGTCACTGCTTGCTAGAGAGCAAAATTCTTGAGCCTTCCTTTTCTCACATGTGGCCAAGTGATTCACTCGGGGAACCCCCCACACCTCTTGAAGACTCGTCAAAGGTACTTGGTTTGGATGGAAAGGTGGGTTCTGCTTAACCTGTTGGCAGTAGAATTTGAATTCACTATGTGAATGGCTTTGAGGGAAATCTGGTTCTGGTGGCCATCATCCAGATTGCAACAGCCTCTGTGTATAGTCTCTGCAACCCTCTACTTCCCTTCTTGTTTAGATAGTACATAGTGGTTGTGTTGTCCATTTGAACCAGCACCCTCTTGCCTCAGAGGATATCTGTGAGAGAGGTAAGGGCAAATCCAATTGCATGCCACTCCAGAATATTAACATGGGGGCCTTTACTTAGTGAGGACCACCTACCCTGCACAGAAAAACAATGGGTGCCCCAACCTGTCAGGGATGTGTCTGTTGTAAGGGTGGCCTGTGGAACCCAAAAACCAAATTCAACCCCGGTAAAAAGATTAACATCCTCTGCTCACCAGATTAGCGATCTAGATACTGATCTGGGAACAAAGAAACAATACCCAGGGGTATGTCTCACAGGGTTGAATGTTTTGATGAACCAATTTTGTAAGTCACACATATGCAGTCTAACCAGAGGTATAACTGCCATGGTGGAAGCCATCAGGTCAAGAAGGCACTGGATGGACTGAATAGATTGCCACCTTTTTCACAGAAACATAGTGGCCATAGCTTTAATAGTCCTGCCCCTATCTGAAGGCAAGGAGGTTTTGGCATGCATAGAGTTGAGAGAAGCCCCTATAAACTGAACCTGGTGGGAGCGTTCCAAATGGGACTTTTCTAAGGAAACTACTAGCCCTAACTTTATGCAAGTGGAGAGAACTAAGTCTACCCAGGCCCTTAGAAGCTCCCTAAAGGGTGCAACAATAAGCCAGTCATCCAAATAGGGGGAAAAGGCACAGCCTGGTGTTCTCAGATGGGCCACGACCACAGCCATACACTTGGTGAAGACTGTAGGGCCTGTGGCCAGGCCAAATGGGAGGGCTGAGTACTGAAAAACCTCTGAACCATATCTGAAACAAAGGTACTTCCTACGTCAGGGGTGAATGGCAATGTGAAAATAGGCATCTTTAAGGTCCAGCACAGCAAACCATGAGTTAGGAGTAAGGAATTCAATGACTGATGAAAGAGAGACTATTCTAAATTCAGACACCTTCAAAACCTTGTTTTAATTTCCTTTAAACAAGGATGGGTCTACAGCCTCCATCTTTTTTGTCAACAAGAAGAAACTCAGAATGAAAACCCCATGACTGGAGGCCTACTGGAACTTTTTGTCCCTTTTTCCAGGAGCTCCTGAAGCTGGACCTGGAGCTCAGGGTATGGGTTGTTGACTGCTGTAGAAGCAGAGAGACTGGAGGGCAATGAGGTGAATTTTTAAAAATAACCACTATGAACTATAGTTAAGACCCAACTATCAGCTAAGACCCAAATATTGCAGTGGGGCTGCTGCACTGACAGAGCGATCCCTGGCGGCAAGCAGACCATTGTGCGACCAACGACAACGAAGGCAGAAGACTGGGAGGCGCCCGATGATGTGCAATGCAGGGCGCGGCGGAGCCTGACCGGACAGAGCCGGAGCCAAGAAGCGGGCGTAAAGTCGTGCACCTGCGCGGTCCCGCCAAAAGGAGTCGTCTGGGGAAAATGCCAAGAGAGATCGCCTGGAAGAAACAGCCATGCCGGAGCAACAACAAAGGCCCTCCACCTGGGTGCCGGTAGGGCTCCCCCACCCCTATCATGTGGCCCAAGTTAGGGACGAAGGGTTACTAGAACCACTACATATGTAAACCGCCCAGAGACCCCTAGGGGTTAGGGCGGTATAGCAAGTTGAAAGTTAAATAAATTAAATAAATTAAATATTGTTTGCCATGCCTCATAAAAGCAGTCTAGTCTGTTCCTGAACTGGGAATCTTCTGCCTGAAACTGGATGGATAGTCAGAACTTTGACAACTACTGGCTCTGATCTCTCTGTGGGGCCTGTTGGCTTCCAGACCTATGTCATGTAGCACTCTTTCTATTCTGGAAGAAAGGAGATTGGTATCGGTGATGAGGATACTGGTGAAGCCTGCTGTTGACATCTTTGGCCACAGTAGAAGGGGGTGGCAACCCCCTGCTGTTGTGAAGTGCTGTTGTGGTGCTGTGGAAGGAAGGACCCCAAGGGATTTGGCAGTTTGTCTGTTCTTTTTAATCACAGACAGAAACTCATTAGTGGTCTGTGAGAAAAGGCTTGAATTCTCAGAAGGAAGGTCCTCTATCTTACAGTGCCTCTCCAGTGGGAAGGCAGTCGTGGGCAGCCAAGAATGCCTTCTCAAGAGAATGGCTGAGGCCATAGATCTTGCAGATGCATCTGCCACATTTGCCCACATTTATTTCTTGTTTAGAAAGTCTTATGTCCTCAGACTGGATCAGCTTGGTCAGTGATTGAGGCTCCTCAGGCAAGGATATTGAGGTACTGTGACAGCTTCTCCCATAGGAAGAGCTGGTATCCCCTCATAATGGTCTGATAACCCTAAAATTTAAACCTGCTGAGGAATATATTTTTGGACCCAGAGAGTCTAGGTGCTGACTCCGTCAGCTGGAGTTGAGTGTTGACCATGTTTTTGGCACAGCTGCATTTCTTTGGTGATGAGTGAAGTGGCAGATGAGTGGATAAAATATCACAGGAATCGCACTTGACTTTATACAAATTTTGCACCCTGTGAGAAGTGGCTGGAGTGGATGCCAGTTTCTGCCATACTGGGATTGTGAGGTCAGTGAGGCCCTCTAAAACTGGGAAAGCCACAATGCCCGGGGAGTTGGGGTAAAGACAACCCAGGATCTTGTATTTTGACTTATTATCAGTTGTGTTGATGACCAGGGTTCATTTAGTAGAAAAAGAGATGCAGGAGCTCATTAGCATAACTCATTAGCATAACTTATTTGACATCACCAGAAGTGTGTCAGAAGGCAGCACCCACTGCTCAGGCTCCACTGGACTGTTTTGGATTGCTAGCTATTGGGGGAATGTGCAGATCTGTCCTCGCAGAGGAGGGAGAGCTCGTACCTGAATAAAACTTGGTCTTAAAGGTCCCACTGGACTGTTTTGGACCGGGGGCCGGGGGGGGCTCTGCAACTTACCTGGCTGCTTCTTGCTCTGACTGAGGGCTGCTGGGAGCAGGGGGTGGGGCTTGTTGCATGTGCCCACCCCCTGGGCTCTTTACTGCCAGAGCTCAGCTCCTGTGCGCTCCTGCAGGAAATGACCCCTGGTGATGACTATGTCCAATGTTTTGGCCATCCTCAACATCTGTTCACTATACAGGCAGAGATCTTCATTTGGAGAAATGGGGGTGGAGTCCTCAACCCTGTTGTCTGGGGAGGGTTCTGAGTTGCTCTCAGAGCTGTGGTGTGACACCACTGTCCCTTCATTCTCAGGTCTCAATGTCAGGAGACACTGGAGGCATATATGGAGAATGGGTCTCCAGATGCCTGGAGTCCCCAGATGAATGCCTGTGTCCTGGAATGGAAGGACCCAGATGGGATTGTTGTGAATAAAGACCTGGCCACTGCTGAAGGTAAGCAGGAGACATGTAGAATGGATGCTAATGAAGGGTGGCCATGGGGCAGGCATGGTCGATTCCAGTTGGGGTGGCATAAGTTCTCCACCAGGTAGGCTAGACTGCTCCTCTTCCACTCCAGAACACAACCTGTAAAATGAGTCACAGGGGGGGGGGGTTTCCAGTGAGGGTACCAGAATAATGTCTGGCTTTTCAGAAGATAGAACAGGAGGGGGAGACAAGTGCTTGTGGTGCTTAGAAACAGCCAGTCTTCTCCTTATACTTGGTCTTCTTTTGCTTCTTTGACGATGGTTCCAAAGAACTACTTGCTTGAACTGAGGAAGCAGGCGATGGGGACCGAGTGTACTGCAGATATTGATGCTGGGGCCACAGAGGTTGCACTCTTTGGATGCAGGCGCACAGCTTTGCTTGCTGCCAGAACCATTGGAATCGAGTGCAGAATGGGACTCCGGTGCTGGAACTGAAGGGCTTGGTCGTACCAAGGATGGCAATCTATGAGGTTCTGCACTTAGAAACAACTTGGACTGTTCAGACAAAGTGAGGACCTTTTCCCAAAGAGCAGCCTTTGGACGGAATGCTCTGCCAAAAAACATGCCTTCAGAGTGAAGCCCTGACAAATATTATATGTGGCCGTATTGTGGGACTCTCCCAAGCATGTGAGATACAATTCATGCTTGTCACTATGGGTTATTTTGCATGCTCAGTACATTTTTTTAAAGAGAGCTTTGGTAGACACAATTGTTAGGTACAACTGCAGGTAAGAATGTTGAAGGAAAGCCTTGGGGGGATTGTAGGTCGATGAGAGATACCTCACCTACAAAGAAGAATCCCTCAAAGATCAAGCTGAGGGAGCCGAGAATCCACAGAGAACAGAGCTAAAGATTGAGAAAAACTCCCAGAGAAGAAGGCATGAAGCTCGACGAAAGTGAAAATCTTAAACACAGCGAAGCTAAGACAATCCTATCCATGCAGCAGCAGAAAAGGTACTGAGGGAAAGGGGGCACCATCCTCTGGAGCATGTGATGGTTTAGGTGGGAAAAAGAAGTCATGTCAGCTCAGAATGGAAGGGGCACCACCCTTAGGTGTCTATATAGTAGGCAAATTCTGTCTGCGGCTGGCCTGCAAACAGGTGGAGTCCTAATGTGGAGCTGCACCAAAGATGGAAGATGAACTATAATATCCATGGGATGTGGAATGGAATAGTATACCCCAATCTCATCAGAACTTGGAAGCTAAGCAGGATCAGTACTTGGAAGGGAGACCACCAAGGAAAACTTTGCAGAGGAAAGCAATGACAGACCACATCTACTTCTCACTTGCCTTGAAAAGCCCCTTCCTGGGGTTGCCATAGGTTATCTGTGACTCGATGGCACTTTATACATACACACACACAAAATATCTATGGGGCAATTTGATAGGCACATGAATACGGCACCATCAGGGTGCATGTGCCGATATTGTGAGCTGGGAAAGAACCCCTAGAAAATAGGTGATTCTTTTCCTGAATGCTTGCCAAAGAAAGTAGAGAAGAACTCACACAGAATGCTTGTAAACCAAAGCACAAACATAGCCCTTTTCTTTCCAAGCATCTCCTTATTGTTATCTGTAAAATGTTGAAAGATACGAAGTAATAGGGTTGGATCCAGCACAAAATTTCCACTTGTGCTAGAGCTCTTGCATAAGCAGAAATTCAAGAAAAAAACAAGGTAGCCAGTTGTATTAAGTCACAGTTACTGTATTCCTACTTGCATTTCCATTTGCACAAGATCTTGTACAACAAATTTCCAAGTCCAGTGGCACCTTTAAGCCCAACTAAGTTTTATTCAAGGTATAAGCTTTTGTGTGCATGCACACTTATTCAGATACAATGAAATGGAAGTTACCCTTACCAGTCCATACATATAGGTATAGGGTGAGCAGTAAATTAGTTTACAACATAATGAAGCTGTTGAACAGATTCAAGGACCAAACAGGAACAACAAGCTTAGTTTATATGGTTACCATTTACATGGGTTTAATTCCAGGGGAAAACATAGTGAAGGAAATAAATGTATCAAAATTGGAAATTGATGGGCAGATGTACCCTTCTTAATTGTGGAAGGCTGAGAGTAATTAGCTGAGTCTCATAACTATATGTGTAGACTGGTAACTTCTATTTCATTGTCTCTGAAGAAGTGTGCATGCACACAAAAGCTTATACCTTGAATAAAACATTGTTGGTCTTAAAGGTGCCACTGGACTCAAACTTTGATCTGCTGCTTCAAATCAACACAGCTACCCACCTGAAACAAATTTCTGGGCACTCCGATATATACAGAGGAAAGCGCTAAATGTTGCCAAGATCTCGTGCAAACAGGATTTTGTGAACAAAGTTTGAGTCCAGTGGCACCTTTAAGACCAACAAAGTTTAATTCAAGGCATAAGCTTTTGTGTGCAAGCACACTTCTTCAAATTTTGTGAAGTCCGTTAACATTTCCACTTGCTCATCACTGGGTCTAAGCCATAGACTCAACTCAGCCACTAACTGTATGGCACTTAATAAGAGGAGCATTATTCTTTCTTGAGAACTAATTATCTTGGGCACAATCACAAAGAGGAGCTCACAGTCTGAGTCAGAACTTGATTTGCCTAAGCTGCTGATGACTACCACCAAGTTTCCAAAATTGGCCTGATAAGAAATCAGATCAAGATAATCCCATGTCAGGCTGTAAGTCTGGAAAATGGATTACACGAAACTTCTGACCTGGTCAGTGGTGACCAAATTGGTAAGGAAGTCAGTTTCCTTTTTATAGATCTACTAGCAGGAATTGAGGGGGGAGGGCCCCTTATATAGCAAGTACATGTTTACACTTTATCAAAATCCTTACTTCAGAAGCTTCAAATGGGAGCTTTTATATTAGTTTTATCCCTTTGAGAAAATTTATTTTGGGAAATCAACCTTTTATTTTTTGATGAACTTTACCTCCTGTGAAGTTTGGAATTTTTTTTGAGGTTCAAAGTCAAAGAAGCATTTTTGAAAAATTCCTCTGAATTCTACTTAAAGGATAAATTTACTTCCTGGTCTTCAGGAAGATGGCTGGGATTGGTTTAGGATGGTGCTGCATGATATCAACAGCTGTATAGGCTTGGCTTGAGACATAGTTTTAGGGGAGATCAGAGTGGAATGCTGAAGATAGAACTCCCTGTGGTGTGTGGTTTTCTCTCAAAAACTGTTTGGCAGGTTTTTGAAGCACTTAACCTATGAAACCTGTTTATAAAAAACTAGACGAATGAATGTGAATGCGTTGAGCAGTGATGGCATGATGTATCGTCGTAATCTTTAGTTCTATGAAAATCAGTATCAACAGATGAGAGTGGGCACTGTGGCAAGGGTGCTAAGGGTGCTGGGTTAGATGAAATACAAGAATTGCCAAAAATTAAGGAGTTAAATAATTTAATTCCTTCCAAACAGTTCAGCAGACTGCATTATACATAGCTCAGTTCTCCAGGCACTCCAATATATTTTCTCTACCCTTGCATGCAACTTCACACTGGCATAAATTAACCAGGAACCCTGGTTGTCCAAATTCCCAAAACAGGACAAAGTCAATGTTATAGATAATTCAAAATCTATTTGACTGTAAGCGGATCAAAGTAAAGAAAGTTAACATATTCTAGGCCACTTCCAAGCATCTCTCTTATTCTCTATCCTTACTTCAAAGCTTTATACTCACTGTTGCAGCATTGAAATAACACGTGGAACATTTCTAGATGGGTGCCATCGGGACTTGAGATACTGGTTTCTACTCAAAGTGGAAAATCATGGAAGGAATTCCCCACAATTTAATTTTTTGCTAATTACAGAGAGAATAGTGGCAACTGTTCAAACTGTGAAGTTTCAGAATTCACACTTCTATGGGATCAGTGAACATATTAATTTACCTATCAGATACCAGCTCCATGTCCTTACAGTTAAGAAAACAATGAAAGTGTGGTACATAAAACTGAGTACTGAAGAGAAACCTGGATTTTACTATGAAAGGCCACAGGAAAAAAAATTAAAGCAATTATTGCAATTTCCTGTTTAGGAGATGTCTGAAATGATAATATATTCACGTTTAAATTGGAAATGTTTTTCCTTCAGGAGGCTTACTGCACACTGCTGCAAATAAATTATCATTGCATTTGGTCCTTCTCCTTACGCTAGTACTTTGCTCTTCTAGTGTTTCCACATTGGCACCGAACTGTAGGTTACATTGTGCAAAGGCTGAATGCTGGTGCATAACTGACCCATAAGATCTATATCACATTGCAAACAGGCCTTGCAGCAAGCTGTGGCATTCAAACAGCTGACTCAAATGATCACTGGTGTGATAACTCCAGAGCCTGCAAGAGGCCACACCACTCCATGCTAACTCTATACAATATCCAAAGAAACTGCTGCTTCTGCCATGTCAGAGATGTGTGCATGAAAGGTGCAGGCACAACACTAGTGTTTTCCATGTAGTCTTATATAATCACATGTAAACAGAACACCCCCCCCCATCTGTCTTGATATTATAGGCCTTGTTCTCACAAACAGCAGATTACCCTGAGCCTTCGAGGTAGGGCGGGATATAAATTCAAAGATAAATAAAAATAAATAAAAGTGGTAAACCTGTGTCAGGCTGTACTATATTAGACTGCAGCTGGGGGCTCATATGATTGATGGCTCCTCCCTGCAAAAGCAAAACCCGAATTTTTGTACACAGAAAACTAGATGCAAGTTTTCTAGCTTAGCAGTATATCCTATGTGCTACTTTTATTTGTGCAGGAGTTTGGAGGGATGTAACATCGCATCTTGTGCATTCACATTTGCAGACTGAGGTAGTGTAGTCCAGTTATAAGTTCTATAACCTCATCTACTGTTTATGAGAATTAGGTCATAGTACTTCAATGTATCCCGGGCTGCTCAAATAAATGAGTTCTCCTGTATTTGAAGGGCTTTGGTAACAACAATAATATATATGAGGCTATATACTAATGATCAACATTTACAAAATATTTAGGCTCAGCAAATGTGAAAGATCACCATAATTCTTCACATTTATCTGTAACTCTATGTAAATATCACAAGACTATATTGAGGACTCACAAATATAGACCTTTGCCCTATAAAATTCTTATCATTGCCTCTCATTCAAGACACTGACTCAATTCAGATGTGACATTCTGATATTCTAAACAAGATGGGAATGTACAACAGATTCTCTGAACATGACATTTGAATGTAACAATCTATAGTTAGCATTTGCTTTGAAACCATGATCTGAAATCAGTATCTAAAGTGGGTTTGCAAACCATGGTTTGGAGGCAAACTCGATGAACATCAACTATAGTTTGCTCAATTTTGATATCATGGCAAGCTTCCAATACAGAAAAGTATGGGAGAGGGATCAGCGCTTGAGAAGGGTGGAGGGGGTGTGTGAGCATATGGCACATTCTTGATCCTCCAACTGTAATCTGAAGGACCAGTTGCACTGGATCTTCTGCAAAGTGAATGGCTCCAATTCAATCTATTATGAGGAGATAGCTACCAAAGACAATGAATGAGCGGACAAAAGGGTGGGGGGAACACCTCAGAAATTTGCATGTGTAATTGCATTTAACATCAATGTCCTGTACTATATCTACCCAGGCCCTGCAGATTAATTAAGGCTGCGGTCACACGGGCAGGAAACTGCGGGGGGGGGGG
>NW_015165378.1:65946-68339 GCF_001447785.1 Gekko japonicus
GTGAGATCGCGCCCGGAAACTCCGCCTCTCTTCCATCCCTCTTGCGTGCTTTCTGCTCCGTGTGACCGCAGCCTAAATACAGTATTTTGCTGTGACCATATTTGGTTGCATGCTTGGAATGTTATAAACTATGTCAGAAAGTCTGACTTTCACATGATGAGACAATGTTCATATAATTTAAATTTGCAGCAGGACACTTACTGTAGTCTATACAGTAAACAAGACCATTAGAACACACAACTTAGATATCATAAGAGTCTACCCACCTCTTTAAAATCTGTTACAAAAGCACCTGCTTTATTTCAGCAAACTTATGTCTCCTCTGGCATGAAACAGCATACACTGATCTACAAAGAAAGCAGGATGACTCACTCAGCAGTCACTTTGTGTGTTCTGAACATATCAAATGCCACTAAGCTTTCAGGTTAAGACATCATACTTTAGTTGTTCAGGATGCAACTGTAACTGTGAGCCAATAAACAGAACAGCAAGTATTCATATGTTCTCCAGTCTGGCTGGTCAGCAGTGATCTTCAGATGTTAGCACTCCATGTTGCTTTCAGTACACATGTTTAAGATATGGATGCTTAGTTTCTCAGAGTCGTCTGAAGCATTCTTTTGGATATTCAGATGGTTCTAGCATGAAAGGATGTGATCACCTGATGGTACCATCTGGAAGTGAAATATTCAGAACCTTTTCATTGTCACACTTCCCAAGTTACGTAGGCAACTACAGTGAACTTCTCCTCTGTGCAACAATCCATCCTCCAGGATTCATATCCATATGCAACATCTTCATCACCCACTTGTCTCTCCGTGCTCCATCGATAAATTCATCCAGAGACAACTGCCCTAGAGAATCAATGCAGGAGAGAGTGCAGTGACAATGGGTCAAAGATGCAGGAGAACAAATAAATTCCCATCTATTCAGTATGTGTGCACATCAGTGCCCCTTAACTAACAATTTGCTAACCAAGATTCTTTCCTCTGTCACATATCATCAACTTTTTCACTGGAGGAGAAGAAAGAAGAAGAGGGGAGGAACGGAGCGTGAATGTTGACAGAATCCCGATGTTGGCAGTATCCAAAGATGACGATTTTGCTTTCATTCTTTGTTGGAAAACAATTACCAGAATGTCAAGACTAAGTAATTTTAGATTCTCATCAATCAGCATTATGAGTACTGAGAATGGTAAAGTGAACCCAGTTTACTTTTTATTGTCAAAATCACAACACTGTATTTTGGTTGGTTTTTTTTTTTTTTTGTACTCCCTTCAACTAAACAGTTAAGAAAGCCCTTAGGAAACCTGAATAGAACAAGCCCAGAGAAGGTTTTGCATCCTGAGCCAGAAGAAACACAAAAGACAACTTTTGGTAAGATAATCAGAATGCCCTAATATTTTGCTCAGTTCTAATTAAAAATTGTGGACAAAATAAATTTGAAGAAAGACAGTGAGCTTGCGGTCCAAAAATGTCTATGTAGGGAATATCCTTTAAAGTTTAAATGAACTGAACCCCACCAGCCTCAGGTTTTAAAATGACAAAATGATACTTATTTGATAACAAATGTCAGTGTACCAATTAAAAATCTGTCTGGCAACAGTGTTACAAATACAGGCACCACTATCATCCTAACAGCACATGTCTTACCATCGCCATTTTCATCCACTAATTGAAATATCCTCTCAACAACTTCCTCTGGAGTGAGACCGGGGGCATCTGCTGCTTCTTCAGGCCGGCACATTTTTTTTAGTTTGTAAATAGCCTGGAAGAAAGAAGATCAGTTATGAAAGGAGTAACGTTAAGGGGAAAGCAACCAAAAACCCAACTGTATGATTCCGAGGTAAAGCAACAAACATAAAAACACTAAAACAATTAAAATGGACTTAAAATTATAAAATAATTCAATTAAAACACATAATCAATGCTAGAAGGAGGGCCAGTAATCATTATTGGGGATATGCTGGATTAAACAAAAAAGTCTTCACCAGCTGGCAAAAGACACCGATAGAGGGAAAAGGACAAATCTCCCTGGGGAAGGAGCTCCAATGTTTTGAAACAAGCTTATTCTGAGGTATGTTTTGAAAACAAAATCGTAACCTTTTTCATGGAGAAAGGTGAAATAAAAATGCTTTTGAATGATTAAAAACCACATCTGAAATTAAATCTATAAATTCCCTTGCATAAAATAATTTTTGTTGTTGTTCAGTCACACAGCCGAGTCCGACTCTTCGCGACCCCATGGACCAGATCATGCCAGGCCTTCCTGTCTTCCACCGTCCTCTGAAGTTTGCTCGATTTCATGTTCGTTGCATCGATGACACTGTCTAACCATCTCATCCTTTGCCGTCCCCGTCTTCTTTGACCTTCAATCTTTCCCAGCATCAGGGTCTT
>NW_015165378.1:70175-70334 GCF_001447785.1 Gekko japonicus
CTTTGATTTCAGCTCTCAGAGGGATATGGATGCAATTCCAGCATGCAGGTGTGTGTTTGTATATGTCATAGTACTTCCACCACCACCCTCCTATCTGGATAAACCCCAGTAAATCTTATTGTATTGGTAATAGCATTTTTCAATATATAAACTACTCAC
>NW_015165378.1:70481-92408 GCF_001447785.1 Gekko japonicus
CTCCTAAGAACATAAGAGAAGCCACTGCTGGATCAGGCCAATGGCCCATCCAGTCCAACACTCTGTGTCACATAATGGCCAAAAATACCAGTGCCATCAGGAGGTCCACCAGTGGGGCCAGGACACTAGAAGCCCTCCCATTGTTGCCCCCTCTAAGTACCAAGAATACAGTGCATCACTTGCCTCAGACTGAGAGCTCCCATCTTTACCTTGTGGCTAATAGCCACTGATGGATCTCTGCTCCATGTGTTTATCTAATTCCCTCTTGAAGCCGTCCATGCTTGTAGCCGCCACCACCTCCTGTGGCACTGAATTCCATGTGTTAATCACTCTTTGGGTGAAGAAGTACTTCCTTTTATCTGTTCTAAACCAACTGCTCAGCAATTTCATTGAGTGCCCATGAGTTCTTGTATTGTGAGAAAGGGAGAAAAATACTTCTTTCTCTGCCTTCTCTATCCCATGCATAATCTTATAAACTTCGATCATGTCAACCCTCAGCTGTTGTTTCTCCAAGCTAAAGAGCCCCAAGTGCTTTAACCTTTCTTCATAGGGAAAGTGTTCCAACCCTTTTATCATTCTAGTTGCCCTTTTCTGCACTTTTTCCAATGCTATAATATCATTTTTGAGGTGTGGTGATCAGAACTGTACACAGTACTCCAAATGAGATCGCACCATCGATTTATACAGGGGCATTATACTGAGGTATGGAGGACGTTCAGAGAAGTGGCTTGATAGCCTGCCTCTGCCTAGTGGGCCTGGTATTCTTTGGAGGTCGCTCATCCAAATACTTGCCAGGGTCGGCCCTGCTTAGATTCCGAGTTCTGATGAGATCGGGCTTGCCTGGGCTATCCAGGTCAGAGCCCAATTTTTCCCTTTGACAATCAAATTAATCTTATTTTAACTTTCTTTGTTATAACATACAGACAACAATATTATCTACATCAAGACAGGGGGTGGATAGATGTGTTTAAAATTGAAAGTACTAAATATGAGAAGGCATGCAGGCTACCATCTAGGCATTCCTCTATCTCAGATTTGGGGCAGAGGATGGCCCAGCAGGAGACAAAACAACAGGTGGGGTGAAGATACACCCAATAATACTTGCTTTGGGTGAGTTTCGCTTGTGATGACCAGGTCAGCAACAAATTCAGGGTTGGGATAAAAATGTCTCTATCAGTTCTGCTGGTACCCTGCTTGTTTCATTACTTTTTGTTTGTGGCGCATGCACACACATATTTGGAACACTGTAGTGATGGAAGCTACTAATGTGAGGTGGGGCTGTAGTGGGAAGCTAGGCATCCTCCCCCTTGCTGCTTGTTCTGTCTGAGTCACTCCTCCTGAATGTACTGTTCTAATTTAAATGGGTTATTGGGCTACTGTTCCATGCACGTACCTACGGCTTGGGCCACAATGCAATGTGAGTTGAGGAGGCTGATTTGTGGGAGCATGATGCATGGCTAGATCTGCTTTGTGGTGATAGGCTAGGCTCAGTGGCCTCTGAGCCCTTACCACTTCTTAATCCTTCCTGCTCCATCATTCATCCTTCCTTAAGATGAACCCCCCCCACCACACCACCTTCTGACCATTACTTCTTCCCAGCCTTTTGCTCAGTTTCTTGAACAAATCTTTTGGTTAACATCAAGACTATTCAAAGACTTCCCAATTTATTGTTTCCCCCTTTGCTCAGTTTTTCAGATTCTCTGGTTTCCTTTTCTGTCCTCTTTTAGGTCTTCTCCTGATCTTAGCAACAGCTACTCCTTGGAAGCATGCCTCTTTAACATGACTCTGCTATGGATAAATCCCTACTGACCTTAAAACTAGGGTTGAGAATTTACCTAAGACAGACAGTTCTGATGATTTAGGTAATCCGCTCCTGCTGTTCGTGATTCACCTAAGACGACAGGCTGGCTCAGTAAGGAAATCAAGGTTTAATTTTACTAGAAGTTATTAGCTCTGCAGGTGTCTAGGTCAATGTGGGGACAGAGAGCAGCAGACTGGGGTCTTTTATGTTAAAGTCACTTTTGTTGCTCTGATGACAGGATAGCTAAACTTAATAGCTCTGTTCTTGCCATATGTACTCCTTACTCCTAGGCTTTTTAGTAATAACTGGGGTAGTAAACTTTGTGAGATATTTTTAGTTGTTCCCTTACACTGTTTTCTGTTTGCACTGCATGTAAGAGCTTTCAAATCACACAGCATTGTTCTTCATTTCTAACTAGATGGCTTGGTTAATAAGAATGTCCACACTTTGGAAAGGCCATGGGCGCTGACCTGACAATCTGAGCTTGGTGATGTGTGGAGCAATAGAGTAGCCTGAATCTAGCAGATGGCCACAGCTGCTTGGATGGTGGCAGCAGAGGCTGGCCTTGAGAAACTTCCCACCGTGATTGAGTACCCTGCTGAAGGGAGTAGGCAACCACACATATTGAAGGGTAAATACAGCAGGGCCCAGGGCCTCACCAGGGATGTGCTGGTAGGGTAATATTGGTGGTAGGCCCCACTTGGGGGTGGAGTTATGGCTGGAAAGGTTGATTTCAGCAAGGGATGAAACCAGTCAGAGTTATGAAAGCCCAACAAGTCTGGATTAAGACACCCCCGTCCCAGCATCCAGACAGGAGGCACAAGAAGATGACGCAGAGGGTGTTATAAACTTCCTCCTTTCATGGTCTGAGGTCCCTTCTTTTTTTAAAAAAATATATATTTTATTTATTAGGTTTTGTTCCTTTAAACTGATATCATATACTTCAAGAGAATAATACAGCTATAAACAATAACAAGTCTAACAGCAACAAATCTACTGTAACAGCCAAAATCAGCAGTTCTAGAACTAGGTTCAGGAGTAAAACAGGTTCTGATAATATCTATTGTTAGGTAAGAAGTCATCTTGAGCTAAATAATCTACCACAGGATACCATATAGCTTGAAAGGTACGTGTATTATTATTTGTAGTAAGAGCAGCATTTTGTGAAGCAATTTTCCCTAACAGGAAGTGCTCCCAGAGTTTGGTCTGAGGTCCCTTCTGAAGGGGCATGGGGGAATTGCCCAGTACGGAAGCTTACAAAGAAAAAGAGGATAAGTAACAAAATGCATATGAATGCCTCTGCCCTTATAAAATCCCCTTTCTCACATGCGAATGTTGGTATCTATCCACAACACAGATTTCCCAACATTAGTGCAAATCCAGCGTTTTCCTGTCAGTGCTCATCAACAGTTACCAAGCTGTTAAAACCTGTGATGATAACATAATAATTCCTTTACATTCCATTAAAACCGTTGATTCCCTAAAGATGTTTTGTTTGTTTGAGTCTAATTCTTTAACAGTTCTAGACTCCTGGGATCTCTGCATTACCACCTATGAATCCAATTCTGCTGGCCCATCCCAGGACAACTCATGTTTCTTAAGGCTATGTTGTATAACTCCTTTCCCCTATTCAAACACTGCCATCAAAATCCGTAACACTACAAGAAAATCAGACTACTGCATCATCCCCCAACCTCCCTCATCCCTATACACTTTTGAAAAGCCAGTCAAGAGAGAAAGAAATTTAGGGTTCTGGCCTTTATGCTGAAGCCTCACTAACTGTCACTACGATATGACTTACAATACATACAAACCTACTAAAAGTCAAGTGTGTGTGCTCATGTGTGTATATATATTTAACTATTCATATGCTATCATTAAATGAATGTTACTGAATGAACGCCCCCTCATGGATCACTGCCTTGTCATGGCGAGGAAGCTTGCGTGGTTCAATGAGGCTGTGGGCTATGCTGTAGAGGGCCACCCAAGACGGATAGGCCACAGCAGAGAACTCAGACCAAGTGTGATCCCCTGGAGAAGGAACTGGCAACCCACTCCAGTATTTTTGCCAAGAAAACCCCATGGACAGTATCAAAAGGCTAAAAGATATGACGCCGGAAGATGAGCCCCTCAGGTCGGAAGGTGTCTAATATGCTACTGAGGAAGAGCAGAGGGCAAGTACAAGTAACCCCAGAAAGAGTGAAGCGGCTGGGCCAAAGCCAAAAGGACGCTCAGTTGTGGATGTGTCTGATGGTGAAAGGAAAGTTCGATGCTGCAAAGAACAATACTGCATAGGAACCTGGAATGTAAGATCTATGAATCAAGGTAAGCTTGACGTGGTCAAAAATTAGATGGCAAGACTGAACATTGATATCTTAGGAATCAGTGAACTAAAGTAGACAGGAATGGGCGAATTTAACTCAGAAGACCATTATATCTATTACTGTGGCCAGGAATCTCGTAGAAAAAATGGTGTGGCCTTTATAGTCAACAAGAGAGTGCAGGGGTCAGTACTGGGATACAATCTCAAAAATGACAGAATGATTTCGGTCCGATTCCAAGGCAAACCATTCAACATCACAGTAATCCAAGTCTATGCTGCAACCACTGATGCAGAAGAGGCTGAAGTGGACCGGTTCTATGAAGACCTACAACACCTCCTAGAACTAACACCAAAAAATGATGTCCTCATCATCATAGGGGACTGGAATGCTAAAGTAGGAAGTCAAAAGGTAACTGGAATAACAGACAAGTTTGGCCTTGGAAAGCAAAATGAAGCAGGGCAAAGGTTAACAGAGTTTTGTCAAGAGAACACACTGGTCATAGCGAACACCCTTTTCCAACAACCTAAGAGGCGACTCTACACATGGACATCACCAGATGGGCAACACCGAAATCAGATTGACTATATAATTTGCAGTCAAAGATGGAGAAGCTCTATCCAGTCAGTAAAAACAAGACCTGGAGCTGACTGTGGTTCAGATCATGAGCTACTCATTGCAAAATTCAGACTTAAACTGAAGAAAATTGGGAAAACCACGAGGCCATTCAGGTTTGACCTAGATCGCATCCCTGATGAATATACAGTAGAGGTGAAGAATAGATTCAAGGGTCTGGATTTGATAGATAGAGTGCCTGAAGAACTATGGACGGAGGTTCGTGACATTGTACAGGAGGCAGCAATCACCACCATCCCAAAGAAAAAGAAATGCAAGAAAGCAAAGTGGCTTTCTGATGAGGCTTTACAAATAGCAGAGGAAAGAAGGAAAGCGAAAGGCAAAGGCGAAAAGGAAAGATTTACCCAACTGAATGCAGATTTCCAGAGAACAGCAAGGAGAGATAAGGAGGCCTTCCTGAATGAACAGTGCAAAGTAATAGAAGAAAACAATAGAATGGGAAGGACTAGAGATCTCTTCAAGAAAATTGGAGAAATCAAGGGAGCGTTCCATGCAAAGCTGGCCATGATAAAGGACAAAAACGGTAGGGACCTAACAGAAGCAGAAGAGATTAGGAAAAGATGGCAAGAATACACAGAAGAACTATACAAGAAAGACCTCGATGTCCTTGACAACCACGACGGTATAATCACTGACCTCGAGCCAGACATCCTGGAATGTGAAGTTAAATGGGCCTTAGAAAGCATTACTAACAACAAAGCTAGTGGAGGTGATGGTATCCCAGCTGAGCTATTCAAAGTCTTAGAAGATGATGCTGTTAAAGTTCTGCACTCCATTTGCCAGCAAATTTGGAAAACGCAACAGTGGCCACAGGATTGGAAAAGATCAGTATACATTCCAATCCCAAAGAAGGGCAATGCCAAGGAATGTTCAAACTATCGCACAATTGCACTCATATCACACGCTAGCAAGGTCATGCTCAAGATCCTACAAGCTAGGCTTCAACAGTACGTGGATAGAGAACTACCAGAAGTACAAGCTGGGTTTCGAAGAGGTAGAGGAACGAGAGATCATATTGCCAACATTCGCTGGATTATGGAGAAAGCAAGAGAGTACCAGAAAAATATCTACTTCTGCTTCATTGACTATGCTAAAGCCTTTGACTGTGTGGATCACAACAAACTATGGCAGGTCCTTAAAGAGATGGGAGTACCAGACCACCTCACATGTCTCTTGAGAAACCTGTATAAGGGCCAAGAAGCGACAGTTAGAACCGGATACGGAACAACTGATTGGTTCAGCATAGGAAAAGGAGTACGACAAGGATGTATACTGTCACCTTGCTTATTTAATATATATGCAGAGTACATCATGCGAAATGCTGGCCTGGATGAATCACAAGCGGGAATTAAGATTGCTGGGGAAAAGATCAACAACCTCAGATATGCAGATGATACCACTCTAATGGCTGAAAGTGAAAAGGATCTAAAGAGCCTCTTGCTCAGAGTAAAAGAGGAGAGCGCAAAAGTGGGCTTGAAGCTCAACATCAAAAAAACTAAGATCATGGCATCCGGCCCCATCACTCCTTGGCAAATAGAAGGGGAAGCTGTGGAAGTAGTGACAGACTTCACGTTCCTGGGATCCCAGATCACCGCAGACTGTGACTGCAGCCATGAAATTAAAAGACGCCTGCTCCTTGGGAGGAAAGCGATGGCGAACCTAAACAGCATGATAAAAAGTAGAGACATCACCCTGCCAACAAAAGTCCGCATGGTCAAAGCAATGGTATTCCCAGTAGTCATGTATGGCTGTGAGAGTTGGACTATAAGGAAGGCCGAGCGCCGAAGAATAGATTCTTTTGAACTATGGTGCTGGAGAAGACTCTTGAGAGTCCCTTGGACTGCAAGAAGAACAAATCAGTCAATCCTCAAAGAAATCAACCCTGACTGTTCCCTGGAAGGCCAGATAATGAAACTGAAGCTCAAATACTTTGGCCACCAAATGAGAAGGGAGCACTCACTGGAGAAGACCCTGATGCTGGGAAAGATTGAAGGTCAAAGAAGACGGGGACGGCAAAGGATGAGATGGTTAGACAGTGTCATAAATGCAACGAACATGAAATTGAGCAAACTTCAGAGGACGGCGGAAGACAGGAAGGCCTGGCATGATCTGGTCCATGGAGTCGTGAAGAGTCAGACTCAACTGTGCGACTGAACAACAACAACTGAATGAACGTAAGACACAAAAATATTAAAATTATTCTTATCAAAATGCTTATTTTTATAATAACTATATAGTTTTGGAAACCACAGGTGAAATGATCAGAGCAAAGGAATAGTCAAGATGTCAGTTTTCAAAGAGGCAAGATGAACGATTCAACTCAGCTGCATGAGTTTCTCATTGAAGATCAGAGAATTAACAGGACCCCGGAGGTCCCTTCCAACTCTGTCATTCTATGACATCTCATGCCTTCCCATAACTAGGTTTTCCATGTCTTCATAAACAGGAGAAATCTCAGACACTTAGTCCAAGTCAAGGTGGTTTATATAGAAGCTACCACCCAGGAGCTATGGTATTAGGTGGTATATCTGGTAATAAATGATACATGTTTACTTACCTCAACTATTTCTAAAAGTTCAGGTTTGTCTATACAACCATTCCCATCTTTATCATATATTTTGAAGGTCCATCTTAATTTGTGTTCCAGCTTTCCGCGTAAAACAAGATTTAAGGCAGCCACATATTCTAGGAAGTCAATGGTGTTATCCTGTGGGGACAAAACAGGAATTTAATTTGAAAAACTCTAGTAATTTCAGCTTCCTTCAACTGGCATATAGACTAGTGTCCATTTATCACTTTGGTGATCCTACAGAATAGTCAGCACTTTATTTGTTTTCTTGGAGAAGGGGCAAAATGGATTTTACTATATTCTGTATTTTTATTTAAAAAAATTGGAATGGTAAACTGACTTGAGCCACAAGGAAACAAGTACCAATATTGAAATACATTAATAAATAAGACTAGTCATAACCAGTTCAGACATTTGTAAATTGCTGCATGCAATTTACAAGTATCTTTGGGGATCAAGCCACAAGAAACCATTCCAAAGTCAACCGTCCCAGAAACTGCCATCACTTTCACAATTCATGAGTGTTTCATGTTGCTTTACCCACACAAACTGCCACTGTACAAAAGCAGCAACATCCATGGAAATGCTAGATCAGGTTTTAAATTTATGCTTGATTGGGTTTTATTACCCAATCAATAATAATGGTTTTATTATTTATTGTACTGTATTATATTTGTGTACGCCGCCCTGAGCCGGCCTTGCTTGGAGGGCAGGGTAAAAATCTAATAAATAAATAAATTACATTCTCAATGCAAATGGCTCCTCAAGTACACTTAGGATGCTTCACATGGAACAAGTTATTACCATTTGATCTAGGCTATGGGACACGTAAAGTCAATACTATTCACTGCAGCAGTTCTACTTTCTGGCTTGTTTATCAGATTGTTTTTATAGCAGTATACATTTCCATCTGTACACTGGTGTTCTGCAACTTTACATCCTCACAGTTTGCTGGTGACCATCTTGATCTAGTGGGAAGGAAAACATCTTAAAGCAACAATTCAGAGAAACTTGCAAGTTTGCTTGACCTTTGGACCCATGGTCTCTATGCCAAGCTAGAGAAGTGTGATTTTCATTTGCACTCTGTTGTGTTCCTCAGTCACATTATATCCCTGCAAGGGATACTCATGGACCCAAAAAAGGTGGAAGCCATTCTGACCTGGCAGACCCCTCGCACCCGCAAAGATGTGCAAGGGCTCCTTGGATTCACCAATTACTACTGGCAGTTTGTCCCCGCCTACGCCTCATTAACCACCCCGTTGACTCAGTTACTTCGGCCCAAAGAACCGTTCCACTGGACCCCCGAGGCCGATCACACCTTCGCAGTCCTGAAGTCCTGCTTCGCATCCGGGCCATTGCTGCGCTACCCAGATCCTCAGCTCCCTTTCACGGTAGAGCTGAGGAATTCCAACCTTCCTCTGGTAATTTCACAACCTCTCCCCTTTCCCTCTTTCCTTACCTCTTTGTGTTCCCCATCTTCATCTTCAGCTTCCCCTCTTCTTTCCTGCTCTCCCAACGACCTACCTTTTTCTCTTTCTCCCCCAGCAAACTCTGCCCCCTACCTCTTTAATGTACCTTTGTCTGTTTCACTCCCCCATCTTCAGGGTCCCCTCTTTACCTTTTCTGCTCCACCCCCTCTAGCTTTACCTTCCTTTCCATCTGTCATTTATCCCTTGACTCTCTCTCCCCTTTGCTGAAGGAAATCCTTGGGAATTTCCGTCTAGGAAAGCCTAGGAATCCATGGGAATGTTGGTTGGTGCTTGCTGAGCAACCCAAAAAAGTGGCTGCCAAGATCTCACAACATAGTCCCACAAGATCTCAGTGGCACACTTTTCTAAGGGAAGCAGACATTATTTCTATTACCTCCTGGGAGAAAATGGCTGCTTTGGAGGGTGGACTCTGTGGTATCATACCCAGCTCAGGCCACTCCCTTCCCCAAACCCAGCCCTCCTCCTTAGACTCCACCACAAAACCTCTCGGAATTCCCCAGCCTGGCACTGACAACCCTTGTCAGGCCTGGCCCCAAGGCTCCCTCCCTCAAAGGCCACAATAAGCCTAGAAAGGGCCCTTCTCCCTCCCCCTGCCTTTTACTGACATAGAAGCCCCCTCTGAATGTTCTAATCTCACACCATTGATGCCTGAAGTAGATCCCTGTGGAGACCATTTCAAAAGATACTGGGGGCTATACAGCCCTCCCCAAGTTGTTTTTTTTTGGGGGGGGTTACTTTTTGGATTTTTCTGCAGACCCAGGAAGTCCCTTGAGTCTGTAGAAAAAGCTGTTCGGGGGGAGTTTCCAGTTTTGGCGTTCGCTATGGCAGTTGCTCTCCTGGACCTCCGGGAGACGATTGCCAGAACCCATGGCTAGGAGGGGGTGCGATTGTCCGCATCCCCTATGGACCCGTTGCTGATGGGTTCCAAGCCATGGGGCGCTAGACAGCTTCTCTGCCGGCAATCCTGCCTGTGAAGGGGGGGCCATCCATGCCCTGACGGTCCTGCCGTGGAGTTTCCAGATGGAACTAGAAGTGCACACCAGATCAAGCACCGGGTGATCTAGCGATTTGGCAACATAAGCAAAGTGGAAATTGTCTAATCATTGAACTGTGAGTTAAGTTGAAGCGAGAACACTGAAAAGAGCTAAAGCCACCCTGCGGGAAGCAGGGGGGGAGGGGACTCTCCTCAAATAAGACAGACTTAAAGCGAATTCTATCGTTAAAGCAGGGGGGCAGGCTTTCAAAGGGAAAAAGACTGAAATAAAAGACTTTTAAGAACTTACCAAGCGTAAATGAGAACTTTAGAGACTGTGATAATTTTTGACGAAAAGTAAACAATTCCTCAAAAATGGCGCCTCCTACGAGGCAAGAGGAGAAGGAGAAGATAATGAAAGCTAAGGCTACCGGAAGTGCCAGCCCAGCGAGTGTTGCGCCCAGACAGGACACAAACTCAGACCTTCAAAGGATATTAAATGAAGCACAGAAGGAACGTCAGAGATAAAATTCTTAAAGCGGCTAATGGAGTAACCCTGAAAATCAAGGGCAAAGAGATAATGTTCTTAAAGGGTATTCCATTTGAAATAAGGAAGAGAAAGTGCAAATATAAAGACTTGGTCGCATTTCTACAAAAGAAACAAATTGTCTACAGATGGATTCTGCCTGAAGGACCCATCTTTAAGTTTGTGAATGGAAAAGAAAAAATTGACACAGTGAAAAAAGTAAATGAATTCCTGCATCTTCATAGTCGTCCAGTAGAAGGAAAAGAAGAAGAAAAAGACAGCCCCAAGAAGGATGGTGGAGATGGAACGAAGCCATCTTCTGGTGAAGAATCAGACTCAAACTTTGGGGCAGCAGCCCCAAAACGAGGCTATAAATTGAGGAAGCCAAAGGAGAAAAAATGATTTGTTATTATAACTCTGAAGTTTTTTAAAAAATGTTTAAAATAAGCTTTCTTGGGCTTTTTATGAAGTTATAGTAGACGATGTTTAATTTTGAGTGGAAGTTTAATAGAAAGATGATGAACATGTTCAATTATTTCATACGAATACCTAGCTATATAAGCTTGTAACCTTGTTAAAGCAATTTGTATGACACCCAATCTTGGGTTTTTAGAGGTTTCTTTTCTTTATCCCTGTAGTTTGTAGACCCTCCCTTATTTTTTCATGTAGTGTTTATAGAAAATGCAATTAAAAAATCCCCTTCGGGGGCCAAAAAAAGAAAAGAAAAGAAAAAGCTGTTGGGGGAGAGTGAGTCATCTGTTGGCAGAAAGAAGTATCCATACAGAGAACAGAGTTTGGGAAACAGTATATAGATGATGATATTTTACTGACAAGGAATTTCTTCCCAAGTATTAACACAAATCTGTTTGTTGTTTCTCCTGTCCTTGGTATAGTGAGCAGTTGTCTCACGTCTTCTTTTTTACATTATTTTAAAAATCCAGAAAGAGTCATCATACTCCCTTGCTTCCTCTTAATATTCAGTTCTCCCAGCATGTTTTAGAACCATGGCTGGCTCTTGCAAGTGCAATTGCTACAATGGAATGGAGATGTGGTACAGAAAGGTAGCAGTTATAATGTTAAACCAAGATATGGGAGATCATGATTCAAATCTCCACCTTGCTGGGTGATCTTGGGTCAGTCACTCTCTTAGCATCACCTGTTTCATGAGGAGAAAGGGAGAAAGTAGAACCATGTCCAGTACTTTGATCTACATGGGGAAGGACAAGACACAATGTGACAGATAGTGACAGACATCTACATGAAACCACTGGGAGAGACCATTGGGGAGTTTGGAATAAGGTGCCACAGATATGCAAACTACACCCAGCTCTACTTCTCCTTAACAGACGAGTAAGGTGGTCTGTAGAAGTCCTGAACAGGTCCCTAGAGAT
Organism: Gekko japonicus; assembly: GCF_001447785.1. Lineage (NCBI taxonomy): Eukaryota > Metazoa > Chordata > Lepidosauria > Squamata > Gekkonidae > Gekko > Gekko japonicus. The sequence goes on from NW_015165378.1 coordinate 82,189, forward strand.
GAAGGCCACTAAACCAAAGTTCTATCCAGACAAGAGTGAGGTACTGCTGATCAATGACAAAAGCTGCTTCAGGACTGAGGAGCCAGCCTGATCTGGAAAAGGTTGCACTCCCCTGAAGGCCCAGATCTCCTCTGTGGCACAAAGTGCTTTTTATCAGCTTTGGCTGGTTTGCCAGCTATGGCCATTCCTCAAAAAGCGTGATCTGGTCACAGTGATCCATGCCCTGATTACATCCAGGTTAGATTACTGTAATGTGCTTTATATGGGGCTACCTTTGGAAACTTCAGCTTGGTCAGAATACAGAAGCCAAACTATTGTCAGAGGTGCGATACAGGGACCATATTATCTCAGCGCTGAAGATCTCTGCTGGCTGTTCGTTTGTTTCCAGGCATAATTCAAAGTGCTGTTTCTTAGCTTTAAAGCCTTCTTACGGCCAGGGCAACTGAAGGATTGCCTCCTTCCATATTGTTCAGCCTGCCAGTTAAGATCTGCCTCACATGGCCAGCTCTCTGTGCCCTTGCTTTCAGAGGTGAGGCAGGTGGCGACCAGTGATGGGGCTTTTTTACTAGCAGCAACTCACTTATGGAGCATCCTTTTCCTTGAGGCTCACCTGGCACCTACATTGCTTTTTTCTAGGCTCCAGGCTAAAAAAAATTCTCTTCACCTAGGCTTTTAATTATTTTAGTCTGGTAACTGTTATTTTTCTCCTGCCAACCTAGCAGTTCGAAAGCAAGAAATTGCAAGTAGATAAATAGGGACCACTTCGGAGGGAAGGTAACAGCGTTCCGTGCGCCTTGGTGTTTAGTCATGCTGGCCTCATGACCACGGAAACGTCTTCGGACAGCGCTGGCTCTTTGGCTTTGAAACGGAGATGAGCACCGCAACCCTAGAGTCGGATTCGACTGGCTTTCGAGCAAGGGAACCTTTACCTTTACCTTTTAACTGTTATTTTAAGCTGCCAGGGGTCTCTTTTTATGGTCTACATTATTATGCTGGACTGGGTCTTTCTTTCTTTCTTTCTTTCTCCTCTGACCCAAAGATCTTGAGTAGTATTGATCTACCCCAGCTAAGAAAAAAAGGAAGAAAGGAATAATTCAAACCAGAGAGGACAAGCTATACTATGTTAGAGAAGGTGTCTTATCTTAAGCTGCCCAAACTCTCATGGCCTAAACAAGGGACTTAACAAAAAAAAGGGGTATTTGCTGGCCTAGGACCATTAAAATTTTAGTAACTAAAATGTCTGGGGGAGGCTTGTTTTGCTAAGGCATAAGTGGCTTGATCCCTTTCTCTCTAGCCTCCTTATACCATGGACACTAAAAAAAAAAAATCCTTCACAGCTTCTATGATCCCTAAAGCCAGAACTGCAATCTGAAAACGGTGCACCTAATTTACGGCCTTCAGAGACTGCAGATGATAGCGCATTTAATCTTGCGAGCATAATTGCTTGTATCTTGGAACTGTAAGGCTAAACAAGTATTTTGGGATGGTAAAGAGTGGTGGATTTCCATGTGGAGAGAAGAGCAAACACGTCTAGCCTGGCAGACTGGGTTTTAAATGCTGAATTTTAATTAATATATTTTAATGTTTTGTATGTATTATCTTGTACGCCACCTCAGGCAGGTTCCTGGAAAGGAGGCATAATTTTTTCTAAATAAATAAATGATAGATAGGTAAGCAGAACAGGTTGCATATAACTATAATGATTAAATGGGGAAGAGAGAATTACACTTATTGCCCTGAGCACCTAGGAGGAAGGGAGGTACAAAAATACATTAGACAGATAGGAAAACAAAACTGGTAGCATATAATTAAGTTGAAAACTAATTGGCAAGGGAGAGTCTATTTAATTTCTTTTATGTCACTACCTATTAGCCAGTGGCCACAAGGATTCTAAAATAAATTAGCGGCCTATTTTGCAATAGCTCTCACAAAATGTAGCACTAACGTGTCAAACAGAACCAAAACTGATGGAGGCTAAAATGAGACTGCAGCTGGTTACCATCCTTTTTGCCATTCACCTCAGGGTTAATGTGGTGATTTTAGGTTATGTTTCACTTGCTTCTTCAATCATTTGTTTTACTTATTATAAATTATGAACTTTTGCTTCCGCTTTTGGTTGATTCAGTTGCAAAATGCCTTCTTAAATCTATTTGCTGATCAACACTAACCAGAATAGTACCTTATGACACAGCCTCTGTTTAACATAGGCCCATCACACATGCGCATCTTACTGCAGATTTTCAGAGCAATAAGCCTTTAATCTTGACTTCAGATTCTATGACCGCCTTATGCAACATTCTTTTTCCTCTGGTGAATACCACACAAATTTGCAAGGAAGGGCAGGAAATTAGCATTACTATGCAGCTGCGCTAAGGCATCGGCGAAAATATAACCCCCCCCATTTTTTTTCAATTTAGTGGCACAAGACTAAAAAAGCTCTCCAGACCTTCTGCCAGAGGACTCCTCCCCCATGCAAAGTGTGGTGAAGTTGCAGCTGACTTTGCACAGGTGCGCGCGCACACACACACACGTTGCCAATGATCACAGCTTGCAATGCCAGTGGCTCCTACCATGCATTCTGTACACTCAACATGTTTCTTCATATTATAAGAGTGTGTGGCTCTTTCCCATTTTTCACAGTGACTGATAACACAGCAGAGAACCCCCTAGTGCTCAGCCTAATGGAAAATGGGGCTTCGCAGCTGCTTGCCAGTTTCAAAAAGTGGGTACTTGCTGGACTCTACTGCGCAGCTGCAATAGGGCAATTGCATAAATTTTTTGGGGGGGGGAAACACAAACCTTTGGACACCACCCCTCACATGTCACAAGTGATGTTCCACCCCAATTTATTGTAGTTGCAGAAGAAATACACCATAAGAAAAAGAATGGTTCATAAGGCGGGCACAGAATCCGAAGTCAAGATTAAAGGCTGACTGCTCTGAAAATCTGCAGTATGATGCGTGTGCGTAACGGCCCTTCTTTTTCTCAAATACCCATTCTGAATAAGTGCCCTTTGTAACTTAAACATCCATATTTGAACACTAGTTGACTGAGGTCTTTTAACAGTGCTGTTGTATTGATCTCACTTTTCAGGAGGAAGTGGTTCCACAAAGTGTTGCATTAAATGCCATATTCCCATTACAATCCAGCAAAGACTATCCCTGCAGCAAAGGCACAAAGTGCATAGCTGACTCTTCTTGGATTTGGCACCTGAAAACTAGCCCAGGAAGCCTGCCTGCTTACTCCTGTCCCTTCCCTTCTTCCCATTCTCAGCAAGTTTTCATGTGATAAGAACAGCATTTCAGTCAGTTTCTGGTGGCTTGGGTCTGTGGCATTGTAACCGATTTCAGACAGCTTCCTGGTTTTCTGGCAGTTGCTGCTATTTCACCTTTGCACACCTATGACAGGGAAAATTATAAGCAAGCACTTGAAAGCCCCCCCCCCCCAATCTGCAGCTTAAAGTTTCACAACCAGCCCTTTTTGAATCGTTTTTTTGTTATTCCCACCATTTGGACTTTATTTTTTTTAAATAGTGCATGGCATACATTTTTCTTTTAAGTACACACTGCAAGCAAAATACACAAAAAGATTAGGAGCACATGCTTCTTCCTTCTCTCCTATTGTGATCAGATTTTGCATTAAACATGTCCTGATTTCAGTTCTTCAGTTTCTGATTTCAGTCAGCCATTTAAAAATATTGGGGGTGGATTTCATTGTAGGGCATTTTAAAATGGCTGTGCTACCAGGAGACATGAGGCATTATCAACTCTATCACCAACCCAGCCTCCGCCTCTGTGAGGTGTATCAACGGTGTCTTACCAGTCCACACTGGACAGACTAGCACTACAACCCCATTCAAAGACAAAAAATATAGCCACAAACCACTTCTGAAAAAAATAGGATGACAATGCAGAAAACAATGGACTGCAGTGATTTGACAACAGGATTATCAAGATTCTCTATAATAACTGCATGGGTGAATAATGGCTGTTCCAGATAAAATGGCCAGCATGGAAGCAACCTCAAATAAGAGGGATTTTCCCTGATAAACAGAACTCCAAGCACAGCTGTGTTCACAGAGTCTTGTCCCTTTCCCTAGATGAAAATATGATCAGGGTATATCTTCAATATTTGATCTGTACTTGAACAGTAACCATATTTCAGCATGACTGGCAAGAATCACATCAAACTGCCATAATGTCATTTATCATAGACTAAACCCAAAGCAACTGAGTAAAGCAGTGTCCCCCCCCACTCACTAACATTTGGAGTTAAGTGACATGCTACACAACTATTCTGAAGGGCCTTACAACTGTTACATTCAGGCTGCAATCTTTTAGGTACTTTTCTGTGAGTACGGCCCATTGAATAAAATAAGACTGAATTCTAAGTAGACCGGTTTAGGATTCTCTCAGTGTAGCAAAAGCAAAGACTCTCCTTCCACTATTCAGTAATGGCAGGATGTTTCATTGGACGATTAATCTCTACTCAGCAAGATTATTAAATTACTATTACTGGCTGTGATTCACCTTTAGATGTGAGCACCTAGGCACCTTGATTTGTTTTATTTCAGAAGTTTCATCTGCTATGGGAACACTATGCATGAAATTCCCAAAGGAGTTCATCAGGATTTATAGGAGCTGCTTTTGGAGTGCCGGGGGTGTGTAGATGACTTAAATTGCTTTAACCATTCGGGCACTACCACATGGCCCTTTGGACTGTAGCCATGAATGACTTGTATTCATAAATGTTATTGAACCAGATCTACAATTCACACATCTTTGGCAAAAACATTAATTTTTAATATCTGGTAGGCAAATTAGAGGGAAATTTTTAGAGAGGAAAAAATTGGCCTCAACAGCAATGTTTAACTAAACAAGAGACAGTCATTTAGATTTCTCTCCCCTTGTATGAAATGCTGGAAAATGTAATTTGCCTCCTGTGACCCTGGCGCATTTGTCACTCCTGTTACATAAGAGATGTAGCAAATAACATTCAGAAGTTTTCTACTTCAGAACCAAGTACTACTTTGGTCTTTTGGATGCTTACCCCATTCTTATCAAAAGCTCTGAACATGTTCTCCACATACTTCTCAGCCTCCTGATCGTTGTTTACTCCAAAGAAGCGTTTGAATTCATGCATGAAGAGTGTCCCACTCGGACACTCCACAACAAACTTTTTATACCATTCTTGCAGTTCAGCCACATCAATCTCAGTTTGTTCTCCATCCTCATTAGTGAAGTGTTGTCCCATGCTTCCTTGGAAATCGGAGGAGACAGAATGAAGGTGTTTTTTTTTCTTGCAGCTTTGTATTTTCTTTCTTCTTAAATAACTTTTTCTTCTTTCAGTGAACAGCACACACTTATGCTGGGTTACTCCCCCTCCTCTTCCTGCCTTTTGGGCTGAGGCTTCTGCTTACCCTCCCAGTCTCATTCTCATACTAGTGCAACCCATAACGGATTCCCTGACTTAAACCAGCAAAGATTAAGAATAGTTAAGATCATTAGGAGATTCCCTTGTACACGTCACAGAGACTTTCAGATGTCTCAGAGGAATGCCTCACTGAAAAGTGCTCCTGAAGTGAGGTCAATGCAGTTTCTGATGTCAGTCCAAGAAACTGAGATCCCCTCTTAGGAGCTATCTGTAACTCTTTTCTCACTGATTCTGTGTCTGACCCATAATGGAATCCATGCCTTTTGTTCTAGGTTGCCATCAACAATACAAGTAAAAGGACCTCTTGTGACTGCCTTATTGCTTGTCACAAATCATGTGAGACAACAACTATAGGGCATGTAGCACAGAGGGCCAATATAAGAATAAATATTGTTCCCACCTATCACTAACACTGCTTTACCTAAAGGCCTTACAAACGCCCTTACAAGCACTCCACCTCAGTGCCAGACTGGATCCTTCACTTGGGGATACAAGACCAGAGTACTCCACATAGGCAAGCAAGGGAAGAGGCTTCTCTGTCTCAAACACTGACTGACGCACACACACACCCCCCACACACACACAACATGTACCTACTAATATTGACTCCACAGGTCTTCCTTCTTCAACATTTGCTATCTGCCTCCGTAACACAGGCATATGAGGTAACAGTGCTCAGTGCAAAAGGGGAGGGGCATCTTGGTGTTATGCTGGCAGTACTTCACCATGATGTCGGCACAATGTCAAGCTGGTGTAACCCTACATTCAAGTGCAGGGAGCACGACCATGTTCACATTCCAACCATTATTGCTCTTGGTCAATCACTCACAATCTTTTTTCCCTTGCAGGCTCACAGCCCCAAGAAGCAGCCCAAGCAGAAACTTCAGACAGAGTTCTGATGCAACTTCCCACAAGGGGTGGTTAACTTTTGGCCCAGTTACTACACTATTTTCTCCTGCAGGTTAACCCTAACCTGTTGGAAATGCCAAGAGTAAGTGAGGGAAGTATGGGAACTAGAACTTCTTACAGGTGCTGCCACTTTCCCAAATCTGTTGCTCACATTATGTGCAGAGCGCTCGAGCCTACATGCTCTTTTTTGCTACTACTGAATATTACTCATTACTGTCCATGTATCTCTATTGGTACGTAAGATTAAAAAATAGAAATTTACAATATTAGTCTGAAAGAACCCCAAGTATGCAACTATTTAATTTTAAAATCCATTATCATTATCATGCTGTGTTACCCAGGATCAAATCTGTACGTCTGAGTCAACTGGAAACAAATGACCTGTTGCTATAATGAGCACATTATACACAGACAGGATTCCATTCTAAGAGGATTGGAGTGCAGTTAGGAAAAAACAATAGAGTTACGTTGTAATTACAGAGAAGTGCTAAGGATTAAATGGGGTTGCTTTTGATTTGCAAGCAGGCCACTTCACAAAGACAAACTGATGGTAACAAAATTCTAGATATTATAAGCTACCCAATCATTGTCCAATCAGATCAAATTGCCGCCTAGTAGAGCTTTTCTGGATTGTTAGGAGGTTTTTATTTCAAGCCCCTGAGGATTTTGACCCAGCAAACACACAGGCCCACTGTGATTCCTTTACAATGCATTTTGCAGAAAAAGTTACTCACATCCACCATGAATTAGACTCTGCAGCTGGACTGGTTCAATCTCAGGATGTTATTGGAACATAGGTGCTTCGAAGTATGAGGCCCATTACATCTAGCCTTGACCCTTGTGGCTAACAGTATTATGCCAGGCTGGGTAGGTTGACTGGGTCTAGGAGGTAATAAAAGTCTCTCTATGGGAGTGTGTAGTTCTGACTGCTTTGAAAGAGGTAGTTATGAGACACCTCCTGAAAAAGGCATCCCTGGACCCAGATAACCTAAAAGATTATCAGCCAGTGGATAATATTCTATCCCCAGTCAAGGTGCTCAAGTGGGTGGTGCCTTTGCAACTTCAGGCACCCTTAGAGGAGATGGATTATCTAAACCCACTTCAGATTCAAGCCAGGTTCTTAGACAGAAACAGCCTTGGTCGCCCTGAATGATGACATTCACTGGGATAGTGAAAGGAGGGAGTGTGTCCCTGTTGATTCTCCTGGATCGCTGTCGCTTTCAGTAACATCAGTCATAGTATTCTTCTGGAGAGGCTGGCTGGGCTGGGAGGAACAGGCTCCATGCTTTAGCAGATCTGCTCTTACTCGATCAACCAATTCCAGCAGGCGGTGCTAGGGGATGGCTGCTTAGTCCCATGGCATTTTTACTATGGGGTCTGCAGGGTTCCATCTTATCCCCCATGCTATTTAACATCTACATGAAACTGCTGGGAGAGGTCATCCAGAGATTTGTAGTGACATGCCAGCAATATGCAAATGACACCCAGCTCTATTTCTTGTTAATAGCTAAGCCAAGTGGGTCTGTGGAAGTCATGAAAAGGTGCTCAATGATGGCAATGTGGTGAATGAGGACCAATAAAAGCTCAGTCCATACAAGACTGAGGTGCTGTTGGTCAATGGAGATGCTGCTCAGGGATGGTGCAGATAGCATGTCCTGGAGAAGACTGCACTCCCCCTCAAGGACCAATTTCATAGCTTGGGGTACTACTAGATCCTGGCACACAGTTGGAGGCTCAGGTCTTTTCCATAGCACATTGTACTTTTTATCAGCTGTGGCTGGTTCACCAATGTGACGTTCCTTCTCCACTCACACAGAGTGCTTACCATCCTTTAAAACCTCTCTCTCTCAGATGCAGGGTTACTAGCAGGTCAGAATGTTCCATAGAGTTTTTGTCCAAATACCAGAGCATCACCTGGAAGTCGGCCGGTGGGGAGGGCCTGCCGGCCGGGCCACTTCCCTGGCGCACCCCCACATCCCAAGACTGTCCACAGAACAAGTGGTAAGACTAACCCATTTCAGAATGCCTTCTGCCAGATTGGTAGGAACTCCGGGGGGGGGGGGGGGGGGGATACACAGCTGCAGAGTACATAGGACCAGAATGGAAAACATCCTTCCCACAATTGCTGGAATATATTCTACTTTGCATGCTGCTACCTCAGATGCAAGTGGAAGGAGTAACCTAGCCTGAATTCCCCCTTACACTGACAGAAAAAGAGATAGGGAGCACAATCTTCTGCAAATCAACACTATCCATGGACATGTTCCAAACATGTCCACACCACCCACTTCATTCAGAGAAGGGATTTTTAGGACAATTCCCAGAGAAGACAACATGCAAACCACTTCATTAAAATGAGTACTTCATACAGCCACTGACAGAGCTGTTTTTTTACTGTTTGTCCTCAAGTCTTGCCTGCAAGACCCACATGGCTTTTTACTAATAGCACAACATTGCTATTTTTAATACTAGCAAAACATTACTTACATTGTTTCTGAAATACATCACATATGGTTGCTTACTCAACAAACATTTTAAATTATCTCCGTCTCAGACTCTCACAGACCATTTAGGAGCTTGCATGAGATCCCAGTCTCTACAGCAACAAAAAATACTATTACTTTTTACTGTGCTTCATCACAACAAACGTTTGAGACAAAGTTTCCTTACAACTTTCAGGACAATCCTCTGCACACATTGCTGCAAGACGATTCAAACTCAATTCATTATGACTTACTCAGTCCTTACACTACCTTCCCTATTCTATTTTGCTCCGCTGATGCTGTAAAGGTATCCTATCTAGATACAGTCAGGGCCATCAAGTCACTTGCCTACATCATGTGTTACTCAGAGGATGTCCCAATCCACTGGCTGCCTAGCCTAAGTCCCCCACTTTCAGGACATGTCACACGCTCTAGCCCTACAACAGACACTGTCACGTAGGACTCTGAGCTTCAGAGCATGGATGCGGCTGCAGGTCAGGGGGGGTAAACCTGAACACTCAGGGACAAACACATAATCTCCCCCGCTCTGCACAATAACAACGGGAGGGGTAGCCCAAGGAAGCAAGGAAAAGCCAGACCTTAGGGTTGCCAACTTTCAAGGGATCCCCCAAAGATTGGGGATTCCATCTCCAAAGAGGGAGATTCGGCCAGAGGGGTCTCACTGTCCCTCTAAAATGGCAGTGACAATTCAGTGAGTGGTGGCAGCGCAATTAAGGAGTGAGAGACTCCCACGAGAGCTGAAGAGGTGGAAAGGTGGGTTGATGATTGGCTGGGAAGGAGATAGGGTTGCCAACTCCAGGTGGGAAATTCCTGGAGATTTGAGGGATGGAACCTGGACAGGGTGAGGTTTGAGGAGGGGTGGGACCTCAGACAGGTACAATGGCACGGACTCCACCCTCCACCCTGCCATAGACTCCACCAGCCATTTTTTCCTGGTGAAACATTGCTTTCAATCTCCAGCTGAGGGGTGGAGATCACTCAGAATTACTGATCTCCAGGAGGGAGGGCATAAGTTTGCTGTGGTCAGAGGGGCAGATAACAGTAGTATTGTGTAGTGGGTTAACCGCATGGCAAGGCCGCTGCGGTTCGTGTCTCATCCTGCATGCTTACTGCTACACAACAAAGACCAAGAGAAAACAGCCCGTGGGCCAACTATATACACATCTGGGAACACCCCCTAGGTCCCGTTGGTGGGTTTGAATCTCCCGCCAACATCCCATTGGTCCCTCGGTGGAGAGACCAGGAGCCTTGTCCCATTGTTCCTCCAGAGTCAAGCTCTGGGGTATTCGCTGACCTCTGGTGGCGGTCAGCGGACACAACAACTAGGTTGATAATTAGCTGGGAAGGGATGGGGTTGCCAACTCCAGCCTGGGA
>NW_015165379.1:0-1793 GCF_001447785.1 Gekko japonicus
GCTCTTGAGGGAACATACTGGAAGAGGCGATCCCTTAGGTAAGCCGAACCCCAGCCATTCAGGGCTTTAAAGGTAAGAACCAGCACTCTGAAGCGAATCCGGTATGCTATCGGCAGCCAGTGCAGCGCTTGCAGCACCGGCTGGACTTCTAGTTTGGTGTTTCTCAGTGAGAGATGTTAAAGACTGAATCACCCTAAATAATTGTGTTAAGTGAGAGTTAGAGGATGCTATGGAGGCTGATTAGAATTATCTCTTCTCAACTTTCACCGCCATCTCATAGGATCCTCTTGTAACTTTGTCACAAGTATGTCACCAGACTTGCTCAAGTCATCTAAGCTCCCATTTCATCCCCCTAAGTTCTATAGTATAGTGGGGGATGATCTACAAGAGCGTAAAGGACGTTGGAGGACAGCCTCATCAATGGCTTCAAAGAGATGGGAATTCCAGACCCCTACCAGCTCATCTAATGAGGTGCTGGAAGGCATTGAATCCTGCAGAGCATTCTGGAACCCAATTGGGTCCATTAGTCTCCGCAGGTGAGCATAAATAAACTTGCTGCCTAGACAGGAGGGGGTAGAAACATCCAGTCGGGCCTTCAAAACCAAGTGGTCTGACTGTGGCACTTCCTCCTTCAAAGTCAGATCCATATCCATCCCCACCTCAAAGATCCAATCCAGTGTGTGGCCCGCTTTGTGTGTGGGGCCTGAAACAAATTGGGAGAGCCCCAGTGCTGCCCTGGAAGACACCAGGTCTGAGGCCTGAATAGAGGAGGCATCTTCATGGATGTTGAAGTCGCCCAGAATTAACCATTTTGGGAACTTTAAGGCCCACCCGGCTACCACCTCTAAAAGGCTCAGAAGGCTGCCTGCTGGTGTGCTAGATGGTCAGTACACCAGACAGACTCTCCTCAGTGTTCCACACCAGACCAATACAATCAATACCGGTGATCTTTGACATGGGGAGTGGTTTGAAGGAGAAAGCCTCCTGGGGGAGTAATGCCACCTCACCCCCCCCCACCTCCAAGTTCAAGACTGATGGAGGACTGAAAACCCGGGGGGGGGGGTCTTTCAAGGCAACGGTTTCGCCCTCCCTAACCCAGGTCTCAGTCACACAAGCCGGATTCACATTTTGCGCTGCAACATAATCTTGCAGTGTTCTGGTCTTATTGTTTACGGATCTGGCATCGCACAACATCAGTGTCAAAGGGAAGTTTAATGTCCTAGCCTACACACCAACGTGTCTCGGGATGGGACGAAGGTTGGAAAGAGACCGAAGATATCCATATCTCCATCTCCTTCCATGCCATAACCGTTTCCCACCACCCCACCTTCCTTTGCCCCAGAGTAGTGGGATCCCCAGCCCAAGACTGGCACCCAAAATGATGTTAGTAGTTTCCATCCCCCTGTCTCTCTGCTTCCCCCTTCCATCACCGTGACTCACAGTACGACAGAACTGACCAATTAGCAAATATATTAATTACAATCAGTGGTCTAGAAAACAGACAAACATTCTAATCGGGTTAAAAATACTCCTATCACCCGGGCTTCCGGTTTGGCTCCCGCGAATGGCGGACGCATCCTCGGGTCGCTCCCGAGGGCGTCTCGCCCGCCCGCGGTGGAGGAGGGAATCCGCGCAAGCGGAGACCCGAACGAGCACCTCAGGAAGAGAGGAGCTCGGATCTGGGGCGCTTTAGGGCGCACTAGGGGGGAGTCGCTCTTTCGGCCGAGAGGTCGAAGAATGAAGCTCTCGCCATGCCCTGCCCCAACGGACCTTGCTGCGTGAGCGACCCCGTT
>NW_015165379.1:4383-8033 GCF_001447785.1 Gekko japonicus
CGGAAGGAGAAGACAACAGAGGAAGCTCCTCCACGTCAGCGATAGTAAAAGTACCCAGCACGCAAAGAAGCGGTTCTGAATGTGCACAGAAGAGATCCTTTTTATTAACAGAATCTCAAAGGAACATTACTAACATACTAACAGAGAATACATGTAACAGGACTAAGAAAAGAAGTTTGGCAACACACAGAAGAAGCCCAAGAAGATTAATTGGACATTATTAACAGTTTAATTTACCAGTTTATATATCACTCAGCTTTCTCTTTCTCCCACTGTCTACCCTTCCCTTTTTTTCTTTTAAGCGAAATACTTCCCCTTTTTAGGGGAGCTAATAAAACCTTTATTAAAAAAAAAAAACCCCTATCAACCACCTTCCCACCCAAACGTCTCGACTTACTATCCCTTCCTACCATTAGTAAGACTAATCAAATTTCTATGATGGGCAGAAAAACAAAACTATCCGACCACACCATCCAATTAGAACCAATTAAGCTAAATTTCTGAACCTAACTAAACAAAACAACTCATGAAGCAGTTAGGGGGCTCACTGCCCCATATCCTCCCCCATCACTGAGTCTGGGGAGGCTCCAGGCCCCCGAACCCTGCTGCCAGCATCTGCTGCCACGCCCAGACTCGCAGTGGCTGCCAGCTTTCATGACCACCACACCCAGGCCCACAGTAGCCACCAGCCTCTGCCTCTACCATGCCTGAGCCGGTAGCAGCTGTCAGCCTGCAGTGCTGCTGCCATGCCCAGAGCAGCAGCCACTGGCCTCTACTGCTGTGACCCAAAGCAGCAGCCGCTCACCTCCACCACACCCAGGCCTGGAGCACCTCCACTGCGCCCAGACCCATAGCCACTGCCAGCTTTCACTGCTGCTGGGCCCAGAACAGCCACTGGTTTTTGCTGTCAGCCTGGAACAGCTGCTGGCTTCTGCTGTCACTTAGCTGGAGTGGCTCCCTGCATTCTCTGCACATGCACAGAGAATGCAATTGTATAAGGGGTAGGATTTAAATCCCTCTATTTATTTTTAAAGATTTTTCTGCAAACTTAGCTTCCGGTCTACTAAGTCTCCGTGTGGCCCCAAACCACAGATTTAAGTTTCCACAGATGATGGCCACATGTTGTGAATTGTATATAAATTCCTGGGGTGGCTGAATGAGTATTTTTGCTTAAGACCACTCAGTAAATTTATTAGAAGTATTAATGTTAAGTGATTTGCAGCTCATTTTTAGCTAGTGAGATATAAAATTTCTCACTATAAAACACTGAATGTAAACATTAGGTCTGCCAATGAACTGAAATATATGCAAGAGCAATTAAAATTGTTGAAGTTAGCAGCATTTAGGTCTTTTGTCTTAAATATGATAAAAACTAAACTTACGGTGATGATTCCAGAATGATGCTGTTTGCCTGTGTGGAAGAAGGAGATCGATGATTTGCAAAAACCTCACTTGGAGAAGTATGAACGACATGGTCCACCAGATGTCCAACTGAAGATGGCCGTAACCGATTTCCCTCCTGAGTAAATGCACAGTTGCGACTAAACAAGGAAATAAAACTTGTTTAGCAAAAGCATATTAACAAAATTTTATATTTGGTTTCTGTGTACAGAGATCTGAACTCAGCCACTGCTGCGTCTCTTAGTTCATGGTCAGATTAGGCAACTATATATAAATTGTCCAAGATGTCTTAAACTCTATAAATAAGGAAGAAGAAATTTGCAGCAAAAGCCACAAATCAGAAACAACGGGCATTCAAAGTTGTCTGCATGTAGTGAAACAGTCCAAAGACAAGTCTATTACTATATACTCAATTTGACTCTAAAACTGATATTTCGTAATATATATTGTGGAAGTTTCCTATGAATTAATATCAATGGACTTGATTGCATGTGTTTATATAATTGTTTCCTGAGATTTTAGAATGATCTATGCAGTTAGGGGCCTACAAGAAATTACAGGGGGGAAACTTTCAAAATGACCCCCTACTAAAAATAATCTCCCGCCTCCAAGGTTTTATCCCAGGGGGGCCTGACCAGGCTGTTTCCCCTGCCCTTCATTTTTAACTGACAGTCAACTGCTCTCAACATCACATCTTTTCTGAAGCATTTTCAGTCCAGCTTCCGGTCTACTAAGTCTCCGTGTGGCCCCAAACCACAGATTTAAGTTTCCACAGATGATGGCCACATGTTGTGAATTGTATATAAATTCCTGGGGTGGCTGAATGAGTATTTTTGCCTAAGACCACTCACTAAATTTATTAGAAGTATTAATGTTAAGAGATTTGCAGCTCATTTTTAGCTAATGAGGTATAAAATTTCTCACTATAAAACACTGAATGTAAACATTAGGTCTGCCAATGAGCTGAAATATATGCAAGAGCAATTAAAATTGTTGAAGTTAGCAGCATTTAGGTCTTTTGTCTTAAATATGATAAAAACTAAACTTACGGTGATGATTCCAGAATGATGCTGTTTGCCTGTGTGGAAGAAGGAGATCGATGATTTGCAAAAACCTCACTTGGAGAAGTATGAACGACATGGTCCACCAGATGTCCAACTGAAGATGGCCGTAACCGATTTCCCTCCTGAGTAAATGCACAGTTGCGACTAAACAAGGAAATAAAACTTGTTCAGCAAAAGCATATTAACAAAATTTTATATTTGGTTTCTGTGTACAGAGATCTGAACTCAGCCACTGCTGCATCTCTTAGTTCATGGTCAGATTATGCAACTATATATAAATTGTCCAAGATGTCTTAAACTCTATAAATAAGAAGAAATTTGCAGCAAAAGCCACAAATCAGAAACAACGGGCATTCAAAGTTGTCTGCATGTAGTGAAACAGTCCAAAGACAAGTCTATTACTATATACTCAATTTGACTCTAAAACTGATATTTCGTAATATATATTGTGGAAGTTTCCAATGAATTAATATCAATGGACTTGAATGCATGTGTTTATATAATTGTTTCCTGAGATTTTAGAATGATCTATGCAGTTAGGGGCCTACAAGAAATTACAGGGGGGAAACTTTCAAAATGACCCCCTACTAAAAATAATCTCCTGCCTCCAAGGTTTTATCCCAGGGGGGCCTGACCAGGCTGTTTCCCCTGCCCTTCATTTTTAACTGACAGTCAACTGCTCTCAACATCACATCTTTTCTGAAGCATTTTCAGTCCTTGTCAAACCAGGGAGGGCCAATTCTTGACTATTAAGTGTCTATAAAATAGCAAATCTACAGAAGAATTTTGAATACTGCTCGATTTGATCTTATTCTCATACAAAGCTTGCCCTTCCTTAGTTGCTTCTTCTGCACTGCATGCAACATCTATTCTTCACTATGCCAGCCCAAAATACCATGTTCACAAAGATCGTACAGCTCACCAAATGTTCATAAGCTTCACGCTCCTGATGAAACAAGGTGTTGCCAATCAAAATTCTTGGCACAGTAATTTGCAAGCCTCCAAGATACTTTTTGTCTATTATGGGAACTTCTAAGTTTAGCACCCATCGAGAGGAAAATAGGTAGCTTCACTGGAACTATTCAGTTATGATGGCCCTGTGACAAGTTATTTATAATACCGCGTGGAACCCATACCACTGAATTGAGACAAACATTCCCAGGAGGCCACGGAACTGGGACTACC
>NW_015165379.1:8301-64877 GCF_001447785.1 Gekko japonicus
CCTGCTGACAACCTCCCAGTCCATCCCGCTTATCAATCTGCGAGCCAGAGGTTTACTAGGGGACCTAAAACAGAGATATTTGTGCAAAACTATCAGTACAATCTCTGGAATGCCTCAATAATTGTGAGACTATAAACGAAAGTAGAATTAATCTTCCAGCATAAAGGAGCTGTTAAAATGTGCAGCCATCGTTTAAACAAATTATTTTAGACAGGTTTTCCTTCTGTTCTCAGCAGAAGCCTGTAGAATGAACGTGTGTAATACATAACATATTTATTTACTTGTATAACTGCGGGGGATGAATGCATTTTATGAAGAACATTGTATTGTTGAAAAAGAAAAATTAAATTGTAGGTTTATTATTGAAAAACACTTGACTAGATATCCTAACTGTCCAGTCTTACATTGTTCCACTGTTGCAGATTTGATATATCTAGAAGCTCGCATACAGTGAGGAGAAGCAGCCAGCAGGACAGGTTGTCCTCTTCCCTTGGTGCTTCTCTACTCCTGTGCCAAAGATGCTTTTGCTTAGAAGAAAGTGGTGTCTGGTTTCCTTATATACATTTGTATGTAATATATACTGAAGTACTAATCCAGGGGTGTCAAACATGTGGCCCAGGGGCCGGATCAGGCCCCCGGAGGGCTTCTATCAGGCCCACAGTGGGACTGTCTTCTGCTTCTTCTTCCAGTTCTGCTGCTGCTGCATCATCATAGGTTTGCAGCTTACAGATACACACCTGAACAGCATACTCAAGATTGCAACAGCACAGACATTTTGATGCAATAATTCAGAGCAAGAGGTGTCAGTTATCAGACACTGTTAAATAAACAAAATATTGCAAGAGTGTTAAAGCATGTTTTTATTTTAAGTAAAAAGTCTTTGTGTTTGTGTCCTTTATAAAGTTTATATCCCTGCTACCTGGCATTACATTTTATGACACACATGGCCCGGCCCAACAAGGTCTCATTTATGTCAGATCTGGCTCTCGTAACGAATGAGTTCAACACCCCTGTACTAGTCTATATTTCATGAAGCAGGACACTAATTAATCCAACAGCTGCAGTAAACTGCAGGCTTTATCAGAAAAGGAGCATGAACATTCCAAAGAAGCCTACAGCAGAGCAGGGTACAAGAGGATCCACTATAAAAAAATGTGTGTATGTCAGGATTTGCCAAGTTTAGAATATGTTACACAGTGCTAAAACTCTGTAGCCATTAATACAATTATTTTACAAAATAGGGAAAAAATAACCCTATGCACAAACATGCACATGTGGCACACGTATCTGTAAGATGTCTTGTTAAACTTGCATAATGATTGTTAACAAACAAGAGAATCAGTTATGACTCTAATCAGCTTATATATCTGCCAGGAAAGGAGTTATAACTCTCCAGAGGGATGGGAGAACCAGATCTGAATGGTTTCCTGATGGCTTTGGGTGTTGGCCCCATTGAACTAATCCCGGAAACAAACTGGCTGACCCCTGGAATGAGCAAATGGTCTAGGCACTTGACAAAATCATCCTAAATGCCCTCTCTTACTGACTGTCCCTCACACTTAGGTGCTTGGTTTACTGAGGAGATGGGGGTAGGAGAGATGAGTTGTCAGGGATGACTGCTACTGTAACAATTGCAAAACCCTTAGGACCAAGTGTTCCCTCTAAGCTGAGTTAGTGTGAGCTAGTTCAGTTTTTTAGCCTCCAGCTCACACATTTTTGCCTTCAGTCAGGAAGGATGGCTCCAGAGCAAATTAATCTATGCAGTAGCCAAATTGCTCACTCACAATTTTAATACCAGTAGCTCACAACATAGAATTTTTTGCTCACAAGACTCCACAGTTTAGAGGGAGCACTGCTTAGGACAAATCTGATTGCCAGGTAAAGCCCATTTTACATCCTGTTTTGTGGAAGTTATGGTGGCAAGGAAATAAACTTTACTCAACATTATCCAGAGAAGCGTTTCTGAGTGGTTAGGTATTATTTCTTTATTAGCATTTAGAACGAGAGGGAAGTTCTGGGTACATTACTTTTTGCTAAACATCAGCAAACAATCTTAAATAGAAAATCACTCATATCAGCTCTGGTTTAGGCACCAGATCAGATACTATTTTTCCCCCCTGCTGATTCCAGGGCTACCACTTCTCCTATTGTGATGGGTACGTTTCAGTTTGGGAACCTGAACATGGGGACAAAATTTGGGGGGATGTGATGCTGACCACTAACATATTCAACTATTGCCATTCCTGTCCGGAGAGCGGACAGAGAGGATCAGAGTATCTGGGCAGATGCCCATTTTGCTTAAAGAGACAGTAGTGTGTCTATTACTGAAAAGGCCATTCTTACAAATCTCGATCATTTTACAACAGTTGCCCCCACTCCTTTCACTAGGCAAGGTGACTTAGGGTGTGGTGGACTCACGACTCCAGGCTTCCTTGTATTAAAATGATTATTTTGAGCCCTACTAAGTTTGGCTTTCAATTTGCTTTTGGTGCTGAAGGCACTCTGGTTGCATTAGTGGATATAACCTGAGGAGAAGGACACAGAGCATCTCTGTTGGCTCTCCTGGACCTATCAGCAGTTTTCAATGCCATCACCTATGGTGTCCTTTAGATTGATTTGATGGCATTAGTGGTTCCGGTTCTTCCCAAAGGACAACATCCAGAAGGTGGAACTAGGAGATTGTTGCACTGCCCTTTGACCCATGGACTCTGCAAGGTTCTATACAGTTGGTTGAGAAATGGATTACAGTATAATCAATATGCTGATGACATCCAACTCTACCTAGGTATCTGATCCAAAGAAAGCAGTGAAATTCCTGAACCAGTGTCTACAGGGATTGCTGATTTAAAAGCCCTGAACAATTTAAGACCCACCACAGCTGAAGGGACATCTTCACCAAAACCAGCCGATTTGGCTACTAAAGTCATCTGCCGAGGCCCTGTTTTATCTACTATCGCTATCAAAGGTTTTATGGTTGGCCACATCTGAAGTTAGTTTTTATTTTCTCATGTAAGGGGTTCTGATATTTCATATCAAAAGGTCAAATACAAATATTTTATTAAATGCTTCCCATGGGAATTAAGCAATGGGAACAGAATCCACTTAGATTAAAAGAAAATTTAAGGCTGTAGGAAAGGTAAGTGGTAGGTGAGATACCTTAACTAGGCAGTGCCCAAGGCAGCTAAACAAGGGGGGCAATCTGGAAGAGTGTGAGAGGCCCCAGCCCCAAAACACTTCCCCAGGGGTGCAGGATGTGTTTGTAGTAGCAAGCCCTGCATCTCACTAGACTACACGAATGGCTATCTTCTCAAGAGTTTATATGAAGAATCTGAGCTGAAAGGGTAAATGGCCCCCTGCTATCACTAATAAAAGGCCTATGTTCATTTTAATTGACCAGCCTTCTTCCCTTTTGCTGTTACCAGTGAATAAACATCCCCACCCCATTTTCTGCACCAATAACTCTTGCCTATAAAAAACCCATAAAAGTGAATCAAATGAGAGAAAAACCAGGCACAAATCTACTCATTGCAACAGAATGGATGGGATTCGCTACATATGTGTAAGAGTGGCAAAACTCCTCCTTGGTTGAGAGAAACAAGGCTGGTTGCCTCCTACTGGTACATCCCAATTTGAGAAATTCGGAAACAAGGCAGCAAACGACACAATCTGACCTCTGCTCTCCAATAAATACATAATAAACTAAGACTGTGGTTGCTATATTTTATATCTTTAAAGCATTTGTATGCACCCAAATTAGGACTCCCAAGGCAGCAAACAATCACAACATAAAAACAAGCTTTACAATACAAATGAATATATGTACAATATTTGATAAAACATGTAAACATAGAGGCACAGGCATATATAACTGAGCTAGGCATTTAACTTTTATTTACAATACACATGGACTGGAATACCTTCTTCTGGGCTCTGATAAACTGACGTTTGCAAATATTAACTGACTCTAGTGTTGCATCTTAATGAGCACATCATATAAATATGGCTGATAAAATTAAGTGCTTCCCGATTAAAAAAAAATTTAAGCAAAGAAGACTAATTCAAATAACACTGAGGAAGAAATGTCTTTTTTTAGCCTCTCTTACAGGGTAATGTGAAAGTAAGATCTCAAAACATTAGAACAGTGCTGATAGAGTACAGGGAGAGACAGACTGAAATAAATTTAAAAATCTGTACCAATCATCATACAATAAACATTAGCTATAAACCAATTTAAATTGCTTACCTGGCAAATACTCTGTCCTTATTTGCCTTTTCTTTACCATACTGTACAGACTGAACTTCTGTTCTTCCACTGAAAGGAATTTTACAAATTACAATCTGTGTATACCATGAAAGCAGATTGATGGGGATAGCTCATTTGATTAACATAAGCAACTCTGAGTGACCCAAGCTTAACAGTAGAATTTGCAACGCTCTTTTCTTAACCCCAAACAGACTGAATGTTAGGTATGATAAGGTCACAGCAAATAAACTTGAGATATATCTGCTGTCCTTCCAGAATCTATGTAATAGCTGCCAAAAAATTCTTACTAGAACTAACTTAAGGTACTATGCTGACTGCAGAGAACCACAATTGTTCACTTTTAGATGTCTTTGCTTTATCTATGTACTATTTCCCAAGTGGGGCCCTTATCTGCGGATACCTAAAGTCACGGATCAGGAGTACACATGCATGAAACAGATTTTTCTTCAAACCCCCCCCCCCCCAAATTTTCAGAAAAATCTGAAATCTTCAAAACATTCATGGGGGGTTAACACCCCCCCCCCAAGTATAATAGCATTTGACTTATAGTGACCTATAGTTTGAGCTTTCTCCCAACTTGTGATAAACTGGAGGAAGCCCGAACTGGAGGAAGCTCCTTAGGGTTGAAGAAAGCTTAAAACTTTGCTGCACAGTGTGGTGGAATATAAGCCATGGTCTGCCATCCTCTTTTGCTGTCTTCCTTACCACCACCACCCCACAAGGCGAATCATCATATGCAGGCTAAAACACGCCATCTAGACATCCCCCACCAGTGTGTTCCTGGACCTGAATGGAGTTGGCTAAATTCATAAAATTCTCTTCATCCTTGAAATTTAACTTTTGCAGCATCACAGACTCCATTTTGGGCTTATCAGACACTCAAAAAATGAACAATAAAACACAAGAGGTCAACACATTCTTTGGACAGCACTGATAAAGAAATATCAAGTTTTCAATTTAAGTACTGATAAAGTACTCTATAAAGAAGTCTTCTGAAATTGAACTTGATTGTTACTTATATTTCTTTAATTCCCTACATTACCTTCCAAACAACTTCTAACGAATGTCTGGAATGTGGAATTTTCAAAAATTGATGTATACTTGATCTCACCAAGCTATTTCAACAATGATCGATTTGGAGCAGCCTATATTTACTATTATAATAATAATTTCTTGTGTAACATCAATACATCATACAAGCCCAAACTTACCAGTACCGATACTTTGAACCCAAAGTAAAATAATGTGCAAAAAAGTTCTTCTGAGGTGGCAGTGGTCTGTCTAACCGGAAGAAGGTATGATGTTCTACACAAGCTTTCCATAAATTCTTACATGCTCGATAATTCACCATGTTGAATCCCAGTAAAGTTTCTCTAGATTCATGCTGCAAGGAAAAGTTTTACATTTTATTTGACAATATGAGTCTCCTGCTCATGAAATGTATTTGAGGCTGCTATGAAAAGTTAATTCTTTTTACTAACCAGTGCAAAAGGCCTCTCAGTGAATATGTCAAGCAAAAAACAATTCCCTAGTAAGATTTGTTTTTGCATATTTGTTTTTATAAAGATGTACTTAAGAAGAACAATAAAGGGACTTACACCTTTGGAGAATATTTTTCATGTCTAAAAGAGCACTTGACCTAAATATCCACCAGTATGTTACAGAGGATTCCAGGGATTCAGGGGTTTTCAAGGCACACAGTTCATTAATCCTGAGCACTTGCTAAACTTCTTGGGTCTTAATGCCTTCCCGCATAATGAAGTGTGAGCGTTACATGCAAATACTGTAGTACTCTTCCGCCGCAATAGTACAGGTTTTCCAGAAGTTACATACAATTTTGCAATCCCGTGTACATAACCTGAAGAATTAAGTGTTGGACAGCACTAGGCTTGCCAGACCCCTCTTCCCAACAGTGTTTAAAGACATCCACTGGGGAGAGGTGAGGGCCATGCACCAAATTCGGGGCTTCAGCGTGCCGGTGCACTCGGCCTCCCCCCGACGTGATGATGTCACTTCTGAGTGATGTCATCACACTGGGGACTCCCTATCCCCTCCAGTAATGCCCCCCAAAGTCCCTCGCTGGAGACTTTGAGGGACCTGGCGACCCTAGAAAGCACTGTTTTAAAAAGTCATGATTGTACAGCTGCAAATAACTAGTACAATTAACTAAATGATTCCTTGTACAATTTGACCTAACATCAGCAGTACATATACATTTTAGACACTATCTCCTTTTGAAACAAAAAATCAAGACTAAAGAGGTGTTAAATGATTTTTAATTGTTTCTACAGCACCACAGGAACTACAAGGTGCACTGTAACGAAACAGAACATACACTAAACAGACTGCAGCATGCTTTTAACCAACAGATTCAGAGGCGTGCATCTCAGAAATTCTATAAATGCAAGCCAAAATAGTCTAACATTTAAGCATAATTTAAACTGTCACATATGCTCCCAGCGATTTATTAAAGAATTACTACATAATGGTAAAAATAGGATTTCAGTCCATGTGAAGACATATCAACTGCATGATAACAGACACTCATAACAGCAAGCCACTCTGTAACTTCACAGCCAATGGCAGATGATTAAGATGGGTACTCACCAATTCTTTTCTAAGTTGAATAAAAAACTGCTTGCATTTAAAGGAAATTTTTACAATCTTCAACCTAAGTGAAAATTAAACAAAATCAGAATGCTGTAATGTTTCTTTATATGTATAATCTTCCATTCATGTAAAAGTATCTGGACAGGCCGTGATGCCTATATTTAGCAACCAGAAACAGTACCCTTTTTATTGTATTCATAGAAAAAAACCCCTCTAACTCATCATCCCAATCTCACCACAGAATAAATTCTATTCTTGCAGTACCCTCTGCCTTGAAGTTTCCTCTGAAAAATCAGAGAAGATTATCTAGCTAATCTAGCTAACAGTAAAGTCTAACCATTACTGAACTACAGTTGCTATGAAGAGCCAGTGGGGTATAGTGATTAGTGTTGGATTAGGACTGGGAAGATATGGTTTAAATACCCACTCAGCTGTGAAGCTCACTAACTCTCAGAATTAGGGTGTTATAAGGGTAAGAGGGAGGATGGAAAAACCATGTTTGTTTCCCAGAGGTCTCTGGAAGAAACAGGATTAAAATATGTCAGGCTTAGGATCTTTCAACTCCAGTGCATGTGAAAGCAACTAAAGTTCAGTCTTGGATCTAGACCGCAGAATTGTGATAAACTTTCATAAACACAAATGAACAATGGGATTTATTTTTTCCTTCTCAGAGAGAAATAACCTGCATATTTGCTTCATAAAAATGAAAAAATGACAGGTTTATAGAATCTGTAAACTGCCTTGAACCATCAAGAAAGGTGGAATATAAATGTTTAGTAACTAATTAAATAAAAATAAACTTGCCATGAAACTGGCAGCAGGCTGGTTCCAATGTGGGCAGCTAATTTTAGCCATGCAAAAACCATCTTATGGTACTCACTTATCCCGATATAAAGTTTGTGAGCTGGATAAAAGGTCGCATGCAAGACCCCTTTGCCCAGCACAATACAGCTTCTGGCTAGCAACATGATTACAACTGAAATGACATGATATAGTAGATTATGACAGGAGAGTTATTTGGACCCATGTCTCCTTTTCCTGAATAAACTCAACAGTCATGGACTAAGAGGACGGGTTCTCTTATGGATTAATAACTGATTAAATGACAGGAAGTGATGAGTAGGAATCAATGGACAGTTCTCACAATGGAGGGAATTAAGCAGTGGAGTCCCACAAGGGATCGGTATTGGGGCTGGTACTATTTCATTTATTCATTGGTGATATGGCACTGGGAATGAATAGTGTAGTGGCCAAGTTTGCAGATGACACAACATTATTCAGGATGGTGAAAACCAAGGCTGTACTATGAAGGGCTCCAAGAGAACCTCCACAAACTGGGTGACTGGGTGACAATGTGGCAAATGAAGTTCAGTGTTGGTAAGTGTACGGTGATGCACATTGGGACAAAAAATCCCAACTTCAAGTAAAAGTTAACGGGTCTGAACTTGCTGAAACTGAGATGGGGAAAGACCTTGGGGGTTGTAGTGAAAGTGTCGACCCACTGCGAGGAAAGGCTGAAGAGTCTGGGACTTTTCAGTTTAGTAAACAGATGACTAAGAGGGGACATAGATAATTTATAAAATTATGCATGGGGTGGAGAGAGACGAGAAAGAGAAATTTTCCTCCCTCTTCCCAAATACTACAACTTCAAGGCATCCAGGGAAGCTGATGGGCAGCAGGTTCAGGACACACAAAATGAAACACTACTTTACACAGAGTGATTAAAATGTAGAATGTAGTGATGGCCACAGGAATAAACAACTTTAAAAGGGTATTGGATAGATTCATGGAGGATAAGTCTATCAATTGCTATTAGCCACGGTGACTGAGGGGAACCTCCAGAGGCAGTCACTGGCCCAATCTGCATTTAGCATTTTCTCAGTTGTTTTACCAAACCCACACTGGAACAGAAAAAGATGCCGCTCAAAACCATATTCAACTACCCTGGGCCAACACCATACTGACTGCAGAGTCACCCCCAAATGACCATAAAACGGCCATAAATCTATGCAGACAGCCACCATAAAACCAGAGATCAAACAAAGTGAAAGTGGCATGCAGTCTGGACACTGCCATAAAATGCAACATTCAATCTAAGTGAAAGTGGCATGTAATGTAGACGGGAATTTCTGTTCCAGTGTGGGTTTGGTAAGACAGCGGAGCAAATGCTAGATGCAGATTGGGCCACTGTCTGAATCCCAGTGGCTACATCAGGGGAAGGCCTCAGCCTCTTTGACCTGTTGTTGACTCTCCAGTGGAACTGGTTGGCCACTGTGTGAGACAGGATGCTGGACTAGATGGACCATTGGTCTGATCCAGCAGGGCTCTTCTTATGTTCCCTAATGCGCAAATATTTATCACCAGGTTATTATTCCGGGACAGAAGTTACTAATTTGGGCTGTGCTTTCATTACTTTTTCTTTCTTTCTATAATCTATGAACTTTTCTTCTGCCATATATTTATTTCAACTCAAGAAAATACTAGAAATACTGGCTTTGGCTGGGTGTTAGAACAGATGGGGGGAAATGGTTCTATCTGTCAAAGGTAAAATTTGAACTTGTCTCCAAGCTCTGTATTTATTGATTTGTTTAAAGTATTTCTATGATTGTACCACTTCTACTCATTCAGCTCATACAATATCAGGGTTGAGAGAAGGGTGGACAAATGTCCTGGCTTTTATGCTTGCTATTCTCACTGGATATGTGATGTCAATCTCACCACTGTGTGATGTCGCTATTTTTCACATGCAGCTGGTAGCAGAACTGTCAGTGGACAACAAAACGGCTGGTGGTCAAAACATGTTCTATAAACACCATGAGAATGGCTATCACCATGCTCATAACTTATTTACTATGCTACTAAGGAAAGACAAATTACTGACTAGACCGTACAAGAAGTTATACAGAAGATATAGGCAAGATCAGAGAATTCAACGGCCAATATTTTAGGTAAGGAAGCCGCTAAAACAGGGGTCCACAACCTTTTTGAGTCTGTGGGCACCTTTAGATTGGTGGCACAGAGAAGTCAGTACAGCCAACAAAATGGATGCTTCAGGAGGCGGAGCCAACCACAAAATGGTTGTCATGGCTTACCTTCAGTCACACAAGTAAAGATCCTTGAGCTGTGGTAGCAGCTTTTACCAAAACAATGTTTTTTTAAAAAATCTACACAGCCAAGCAAATAATGGCCAATCAAAAACCTTGCTGGCCAAAAGCCCCACCAGGTGCACCCACTTTCTAAAAACACTTTGTGGGCACTACAAAAGGTGTCAGGGGATGCCAAGGTGCTTACAGGCACCACAATGGGGACCCCTGCCAGTGTTCCCTCTAAGCTGAGTTAGCGTGAGCTAGCTCACAGTTTTTTCGCCTCCGGCTCACGCATTTTTGTCTTAGCTCAGGAAGGAGGGCTCCAGAGCCAACTAATTGATGCAGTAGCCAAATCACCTGCTCACAACTTTAATGCCAGTAGCTCACAAAGTAGGATTTTGGCTCATGGGACTCCACAGCTTAGAGGGAACATTGAGTCCCCTGCTCTAAAATATCATACAAACAAACTCAATAAAGTTTGCGATCTGTTAATGAATGGCAATATAGTAAACCAGACAGCAAAGAGTAAAATTAGTGTTCCCATGCAGCAACAGCTCTTGCCTGAGGAATGACAGTGTGTGTGGGCCAGAGACAAATGGATGAGTCAGTATCACAACTATCCCAATCGGAATCCCTGTGTGACTGTATCACTTCCCAACAGCAACAGATAAAGAAAGCCAAGACAATCCAGCCTGAATGATTTTTTTTTAACTTCCCAAGAAGAAGATGTATTATACACTCAGAAATTTGGTGAGAAACACAGAGGAATATCTAAAATTATTTACTTCGACCGAGAACCTCTACATTTTGTAAGAAACATGCAACCTTAAGAACTGATTAATTTTATTATAGCTGAAAACAGTAACAAAATGATGCATGAAATATAAAGCAAAAAGGACTGACACAGAATTAAATGGAAACTAGAGGTGTGCATTTGGATCTATCTGAGCTGAAAATACACCCCCAAAATACCTTACTGGTATTTTGGGGGTATATTTTGGCTTCCCAAATGTATCTGGGTTTTCTCAGGAAAGGCGGGGAGGGGGGGGAAATCCTGAGAAAATCCCAGATACACTTTAGGAATTACTGGTAGATCCGAAAACAGCAGAGAGACGGGAACAGACTAGATACAGTGCTAGAGCTACTGTATTCTTTAACTGCTCCATATCTTCGGTGGATTCGGATGTTGGAGCTAAAAAAATTCTGCTGTTAAAATTTATTACTAACTTTGGAGGACAATGATCACTGGCAGTGCTGTCACCCACTTCAAAATGATTCAGTAGGCCCAATAGCATAGGATAAACAGCTATGTAATTAATTGTACTAGCATGAACAGAAGTAGGGCTGCCAAGTCCCCCCGGGGGGCGAGAATTCCCCCACCAAAAGGGCCCCCAATCCGCCAGTCCAATCCAGTCGGCAGAGGGAACCCCACCCCCAAAGTGGCCAGATCAGGCCGATGTGCCCAGCACGATGACATCGCCCGGAAGTGACGTGATCACACTGGGCACGAGGGGTACTAGTTAATATTGATCTTAGTGGGTATGCTGTGATTTAATTAACTGTTCATAACTTCGGTTTTATGGTTTTATAATATTTTAGACTGTACTCTATTTTATACAATTATCTAAGTTTTATAGTATTTTTTCTCTGTTTTTGGTTTGTAATGGCCTATGGCTAAATACAATAAAACCCTTCTCTTTCACACACTGGGCACGTCGCCGGGCGATGCTCTAGCAATCGCCATGAAAACTCTATGGTACCAGAGTTTTTAAAGGCGATTGCTAGAGCGTCGCTCTGCAACGTGCCCAGCGTGATTACGTAACTTCTGGGTGATGTCATTGAGGCACGCTGTGTGAACTGGACTACTTCCTGGGACTTGGCAACCCTAAACAGAAGATAAATATGTGTACGAACCTCCTGATTTATCAAACCTTGTCCCATGCAAAATGTACAAGTTGAACAAAGAAAGCAGCACTAGAAATTTCAAGCCAGATTTGCTAATTACAGGATCTAAAGAGCAGCGATCTAGAAGAGAGGCTTGTTGAGCAACCTGAGCACAAGTGCCTGTACATGTCTCAAGATTTCCCGAGCCAATCCTACCATTAAAAATCCCTACTTAAAATAATCTTGGAGCTAGGGTACTGAGGCATTAGGTCTTCAAGAGTTGTAAACAGCTGGTTCCATAATTTCCCTTTGTCTTGAGCTCTGGACTATTTTGGGAGTAAGTAAGCACTAACACTCAAGAAGGTGCCTATATACTGACCCTGAACTAATAATATCTGAATATACCTTGGACAAATACTTTCTATAACTAAAGCTCTGTATGTAGTGTTTGTTGATCTGGCCACAGCTTTCGATTCTATTGATAGAGACCAACTTTGGGAGAAATTGGCAAAGACAAATATTGATAAAAGAATGCTGTTTCTCATACATGAGTTATACTCAGATACATATGCAAAAATCAAAGTGGGCATCTCAGGCTCCCTAACCAGTGAAATCCCAGTGGGAAAGGGAGTAAAGCAGGGGTGTGTATTAGCCCCTTTACTTTTCAATTTATATATAAATGACATTGTACCGAGACTATCTGGCTCAGAATTTGTCTTGCCTACTATAGGTCATCAGAAAATTTCAATCCTACTGTACATGGACAAATGGTCCTAATCTCCCTAACTAGAATTGGCTTAATGATGGGGGAAGCTTGCACCGATTGTTGTAAGGTGTCACGGGTGGCGTCAGCCACAAAAACTGTAGGCAGAGCGATCTTCTTTAGTTCATCTTTGAGTTCTTTTGGAACATTACTCTCTGCAGAAGCCAGGTCTGAGGCCCACACGGAAGCCGCCCTGGCAAACAGAGATCAAGTAGTGGATGCCCTCAGAGAGCAGGATGAAGCTTCAAAGTCCCTGCAAAGAGCTTGCTCTTATACGTCAATCACAGTGGTCCTTGGGGAGACCATCCGCCTCCACGGGAACAACTGAGGTAGAGGTAAACTGGTAACTGGCTCATCTACCACCAGTAATTTGATCCTCTTAGTAACTATTCAGTCTCCAGTGGATATCTGATCATGCAGTGGATATCTCTAGGTCCGGGAACCACTAGAAGATTCTTATCTGCAGATCTTAATGCCCTTCGGGGGACATATCGGGAGAGGCAGTCCCAAAGGTATGCAAGTCCCTGACCATTAAGAGCTTTAAAGGGAAGCACCAAAACCTTGAATCTGATCTGGTGCTCCACTGGCAACCAATGCAGCTTGTGCAGCACTGGATGGATGTGTGCCCTCCGTGGGGTCCCCGTAAGGACCCGCACAGGCGCATTTTGTACCAGTTGGAGCTTCCAGTCAGTTTCAGGGGAAGCCCCACATAAAGCAAGTCACCATAGTTACTACCATTTGTGTCAGGCCCTTTCTACCAACTGAGGGGACTCCCACCGCCTCGAACCATTTTGGGGAAACTGGGTTTGATTTGAATTACATGATGTTCTTACGGTAGCAAGATGTTCTTACAGTAGCAAGTGTTAAAGGCTTTGAGTTCGCTGCCATGAGGTAAGTTTTATTGTGAGAAAGAAGCATGAAGATCACTGAAACAGGAGTGGTATGTAAATAACAAAGAAGATGTATTTACAGGTTAGTTTTAAAAACAATTCAGCAGCACAGATCTCCAGGTAGACAAAGGAAAAACCTGGCTGAGGCACATAAATTTAAGCCAGTTATGGCTTCAGAGAGTGGCCTGAATACTCATTAAAGCTTACAGGCACAAACGGGCTTTCACTGACTAGCTGCTAAGTTAGATCCTTTCACACACACAGTATTCAACCCATACCAGGTTGCCCTTTCCAAGAGTCAGACTAAATGGTACAAGGCCTGTTCATCAGAGACAGGCCTCACAAACAAGAGTACTCTGTCCTCTCCCAGAAAAAGAGTTAAACCACTCTGCTAGGCGACTAGGCAGAGCTATCCTTCAAACTGTTTGCTCTCTTGCCGAGGCAAACAAAAAAACTGACTTCTGCTGGGTTTCCCTCAGACATTCCATCCCCCCTCTGAAAGGGGATTCGATGCTGCAGCAGCACTCCCATAGGCTCAGCTGAAGGGCTGTTTTCCCCTTCATGACAGGCATGAGCATTAAGCTACCTAAAAATATGCAGTGCATTCTATACAATGTTCTACAGCTGTGAAGGTAGTAAGTTAAATGTTCAAAAGACATAAAATGAACTATGGTTGCAGTCAATGTTCCCTCTAAGCTGAGTTAGTGTGAGCTAGCTCACAATTTTGGTCTTAGCTCAGGAAGGATGGTTCCAAAGCAAACTGATTTATGCAGCAGCCAAATCACCTGCTCACAACTTTAATGCTGGTAGCTCACAAAGCAGAATTTTTGCTCAGAAGACTCCACAGCTTAGAGGGAACATTGGTTGCAGTCACACATGCCAGCTGAAGTGGCGGGGAAGCGAGGCTGTTTCCTCCTGAGGAATTTGGCCCGCAGTTGCACGATCACACAGTCCTTGGAAGCACAGCCCGCCACTGTGTGATCAGATGCAACCGCAGGTCACTTGGGTTTTTTTTCCTGCCGTTTGTTTCTGATGCGCTTAAGCCAGGAATCGATGAATTGCATCTCAGCACTGAGGGCTCCCTATGGAGTGTGCGACGATGCGCATACTGAGAAGGGGGGGGGGAACAACGGCATGGAGTGGGGATGGCCTGATCGGACCATCCCAACTCCATGAGAGCACACTGGAGCAATCAGACGTGGGAAAATCCATCCGCAGCCCATAACAACCTGTTTACTACCAGATTTTTACCGGCATCTTTTAAACTCCGCTTCTGCAGTGGAGCAGAACAGGTTGCTGACGGCTGCGGGGTGCTTCCCAGATGTTGCTGTCTGATCGCACCCTTAAATCTGCCTGGCATTCGCACCTATGGCGGGTCTAATTGCGTGTATGATCGCAGCCTTTCTGAGGTAATAAAAAGGCTCAGTTTTAAATGAATGTTTATATGGTTACAGCAACATATTAGTAAGCATTGGTTTAAATGAAGTATAAGCAAATGGAAACTGGTGGGGGGGGGGTAGGGAAGAGGAAGCTGACTTTCTCTTCTGGGAGTACCACACTAGGCCTTGCAAAATGCATTTCACTGGTTCCCCTGACCAATTGGAGGGCCAAAAGGCCATGTATGGATGCACTATATCACACGTGGCTTTCGGATCCTAGTTCCATTTGCTAGGAGGAGCAGAATAATCAATATCTCACACAAACTACTATGCTCTCACTGGCTGAGTTGCTATCCTATGAAGCAAGGTTTGCTATGAATTTCCATGCCAACAGAAATTAACAGTATCCATTTAATAATCTCTTGGTGGTAGAATGTGCATTCTCTCTGATGAACGTATGAAATTAATTGACCTGGATATAAGGAGGGTCCTTAGGAAGCCGAGGCACTTCTGCTCACAAAAGGGAAGGGGTGGTGGTTTATTCCATCAACTACCCCATTAATTGCCACCAGGGGTCATTTCGTAGAAAAAGAGGTGCAGGAGCTCATTAGCATAACTCATTTGCATATGTCACACCCCCTGACATCACCGGAAGTGTGTCAGAAGGCAACACCCACCGCTCAGGCTCCACTGGACTGTTTTGGATTGCTAGCTATTTGGGGGGGGGGGGGGGGGGGCAGGCTGGCCCACAGAGGAGGGAGAGCTTGTACCTGAATAAAACTTGGCCTTAAAGGTGCCACTGGACTGTTTTGGACCAGGGGGCCGGGAGGGGGTTCTGCAGTTTACCTGGCTGTTTCTTGCTCTGACTGAGGGCTGCTGGGAACAGGGGGCGGGACTTGTTGCATGTGCCCACCCCCTGGGCACTTTACTGCTGGAGCTCTGCTCCTGTGCACTCCTGCAGGAAATAACCCCCGATTGCCACTCCCCACACTATATCAGTTTGGTGCCAGTTTGGTGTAGTGGTTAAGTGAGCGGACTCTAATCTGGGAGAACTGGGTTTGATTCCCCACTCCTCCACTTGCACCTGGCTGGATGACCTTGGGCAAGCCGTAGTTCTGATAAGAGCTGTTCTTGAAAAAGAGCAGTTTCTGTCAGAGCTCTCTCAGCCCCACCCAACAGGGTGTCTGTTGTGGGGAGGGGAAGGGAAAGGAGTTTGTAAGCCGCTCTGAGACACCTTTGGGTAGTGAAGGGTGGGGTATAAATCCAATCTCCTCTTCCTCCTCCATCATGCACCACTTTGTATGCTCTGTTGACTTTCAGGAGGTTTGGGCAGGGATGTGCAAGGGGTCACAGTGATAAAGGGGGGGGGAGAGACAAGGTATTACCAATGTGCAAGCAAAAGGCTGCCCATACTTTTTTGGATCAAAATAAGTCTTTGTGGTGTAGTTGTTAAAACCCTTGACTAGGGCTAGGAATACACGGATTCAATCTTCTACTCTGTCACAGAAATCAATGAGCAGCCTTGGGCCAGTCGCTCTTTCACAACCTTAACTCATTCACAGGGTTGTTTTGTGAAGGTAACAGACAATCATATCTGCCATTCTGAGCTCCTTGGATGAAAAATGGTATAAAAGTGAAACAGACAGACATCATCTATAAAGTTAATTATACATTAGAGTCATATGACAATCCTGAAGAAAAATTTTCAGCGCTCAATCTTCTTTTTAAAAGAGAGATAACTGGAATAATCAAAAGATACTTGGATAGAATATTTGAATGATGAACACTTGCAATGATCACAAAGCTATTTCCTTTAAATGCATCCTTACCATAGAAAGGTGTTAATTCGTACCCTGTTCTTATAAATTAGTATGCCTCCTGACATTACTCCAATCATAATTTCATTGTTACTTTGATCCTACAAAAAAGGGAAAAAAAGATGAACACATACATCTACTGATTGCTTACACGTGTTAATCCTGCAAGTAAGGCTGCAAGATGATGAGCCTCCGGTATCTGTAAGAGCCTTCAGTAAAGAAACACTAGTTTCCCAACTGCCCCAGCTTGCCACTTCACTCTGCTTCTCTCCTTCTCCTTCACTTATATACCAACATACTCAAGAGGCCTTCTGCCATCTCCTTGCAGTACAGAAGAAGAAGAGATTGGATTTATACCCCGCCCTTCTCTACCCAAGGGAGAGCGGCTTACAAATTCCTTTCCCTGTGAGGTAGGTGGGGCTGAGAGAGTTCTGAGAGAAACGGCTTTTTTTCAAGGACAGCTCTTTTTCAAGGACAGCTCTTAACTACGGCTTGCCCAAGGTCATCCAGCCAGGTGCAAGTGGAGGAGTGCGGAATCAAACCCGGTTCTCCCAGATTAGAGTCCGCTCACTTAACCACTACACCAAACTGGCTCTCTACAGAAGTGAAGCCTAACTGCATCACATGTCAATGAAGGGGAAGAGAGTCAAGAGCCCTGCCACTGAATTTCAGATGAACTGTTAACCAAAACTGTAGCAGAGCCCCATCTGAGGATCTCACATCACCCTAAGTTCTAAGGCTTTCTCTGATCACCTTACCAGATAACTTAAAACGGGGATATAATGGACTATCTGGAGATTACTTCATTACTTCTATGCACAGGTAGGCTTATCTGTTTCCAGCTTAACTTCTCTCCCCACCCCCCACCCCACATCCTTATTGTGCACAGAAGACAACTTTTGGAGTTACCATGCTTATTTAAAAACAGATTAGCTTCATGCTAAATACTGAACCTGTATTTTCTAGCAGATTTAATATCCATGGTTAGGGTAATGCGTTTAAATGGCCACAGCATCTTCCAAACACAGGGTATAATCAGAGGAAAAGCAGGAAGGGCAACTCTGTAGATGTCTGAGAACTGGAATACTTGGAACATTCATTCCAAAGTTTATATTTATAACTATCAATTTAAACCTGAACAGCAGAGTACAGCCTCCTCAAACTGCTATCAAAACTGAAAAAGTAAAGACAGGTTGCTTACCTGTAACTGGTGATCTTCGAGTGGTCATCTGTGCATTCACACCCTTGGGAATACTGCGCCTGCGCTGAACCTTCTCGGTACCGGTAGCTAGCAAAAGGGATTTTCGCGCCTCTCCCAGGTCACGCGCCGGCTCCACTGCGCATGACCAAGGAGGGGCACGCAGATCCCGCCAGTTCCTTCTGACCGCCGCCCAACAGCCTTCAAAGAAACAAGATGAAGGGCCGAGAGCAGAGGGGAAGGAGGGCGGGTGGTGTGAATGCACAGATGACCACTCGAAGATCACCAGTTACAGGTAAGCAACCTGTCTATCTTCTTCGTGGTCTCTGTGCATCACACCCTTGGGAGAATAGCAAGCAATAACTCTTACCTGGAGGAGGGGCCGAGGCCCTACACCTGCGCCGTCTGCAAAATAGACCGAAACTTTTGGAGTTACCATGCTTATTTAAAAACAGATTAGCTTCATGCTAAATACTGAACCTGTATTTTCTAGCAGATTTAATATCCATGGTTAGGGTAATGCGTTTAAATGGCCACAGCATCTTCCAAACACAGGGTATAATCAGAGGAAAAGCAGGAAGGGCAACTCTGTAGATGTCTGAGAACTGGAATACTTGGAACATTCATTCCAAAGTTTATATTTATAACTATCAATTTAAACCTGAACAGCAGAGTACAGCCTCCTCAAACTGCTATCAAAACTGAAAAAGTAACACTTGGTATCCAGTTTAATTTTTAGATGATTTTTAAATGAGTGGTGTATTTACCCTCAAGCATGATAAATAGCTAAAATGATCAGAGCTCATTTCAGCTGCGCTTCAGGCATGGGTCTGACACAAACTATAAGGGACAGAAATCAGACAGACCTCTTCTGAGAAGGAACAGGGGAAAACATGCTACAAGTCAACATATAAAAAGTGATCAATTCATAATAAGAATATCATTTAAAATATCAGAGACACCCAATACTATGGTTTTTATTCATGCCTATTGATACACTTTGTACATTTGTTCACCTTTGATATTTAAAGTGAAATTATCACCATTAAAGGATTTTTATTTTGTTTTAACATATTACATTACAAAGTTCCAACAATAGTACTAATATTTCCATCAGAGAAGAGCAGTTATAAAACTCAGTTGTTATACCCATAGATCGGTACCAAAATTTGAGAAAAGACTGACAACTTTTTTTTGAAATGCAGAACTTTCTGCCTACTGCCTATCAAATGGACTAGTTCTGTTAGATGTGACAATTGCACCAACTAAACAGAGTTGCACTTACCTGTAACTGTTGTTCATTGACGTCTTTTGCACAGACACAAATTGGGACCGTGCTTGTGCAAGCCAGTCATGGAGCTTCTTTCCCCAGCTAAACTACAAAAGGGGAGCCCCGCCCCTTCCAGAGCTGACAAAATGGTTTTCCCGTTGAAACCATCACATGTTCCTTCCCTCAGTTCCTGCAAAGCTGTCACAAACTCCCACACAGTCAGAAAAGGGGGGGGGGGAATGTGAGAGCTCAGAGCAGGCAGGAGGGACAAAATATGTGTCTGCACAGAAGACGCTGAACAACAGTTACAAGTAAGTACAACTCTGTTTTCATCTTCCATCTTCAGTGCAGCCCCACATTGGGACAATTAGCAAGCTACTCACCAGAGGAGGTGGGGTGAAGCTCTCACTGGAAGAGAAACTTGAGAACTGCTTTGCCCATATCCTTCCTGACCTAAAGACCCAAAGCATAATGCTTCATGAATGTGTCCTCTGCCAACCATGTCGCAACTTTGCAGATGTCCACGAGGAGGACTCTTCTGTGGAACACAGCTGAAGAACCTTGTACCCAGGTGGACAGCACACTCACCTCTAGCGGATAAGGTTCCCCAGCCACCTGGTATCAAGAATGGATGGCGGCCACCACCAGTGTTCCCTCTGAGCTGAGTTAGTGTGAGCTAGCTCACAGTTTTTTAGCCTCCGGCTCACATATTTCTGTCTTAGCTCAGGGAGGACGGCTCCAGAGCAAACTAATTGATGCAGCAGCCAAATCGCTCACTCACAGCTTTAATACCAGTAGCTCACCAAGTAGAATTTTTGCTCACGAGACTCCACAGCTTAGAGGGAACATTGGATCACTGTTCTGGAAAGGGATTGCAAAGAGGCAGCCCTCCCCTTCTTAGGGCCACAGTAACATAAAAAGAGTGCCTTATCACATCAGAAAGGCTTAGTCCTGTCAATATAATAGAGTAGGGCACTCCTAATGTCGAAGATATGCAGTGCTTTAGACTCTGGGGACAGGAAAAACACCGGCAACACAATATCTCACACTAGGTGGAATTTGGAGACCACTTTAGGGAAGAAATCCAAACTACGGTGAAGCACTACTTTCCCATTAAAAACTTTCAGAAATAGGGAGTCCATCCTGAGGAATCATAGAATGTTAGAGTTGGAAGGGACCTTGCAGGTCATCTAGTCCAACCCCCTGTACTCTGCAGGAGCATAGCCGAAAGACAGCCCTACAAAATACCTGAAAGATGGTCGTCCAGCCTCCGCTTGAAAACGTCCAGCGGAGCATCCACCACCTCCCGAGGCAGTCTGTTCCGCAGCTCAACCACTCTTACAGGACCCCTAACTCACCCTCCTAGGAGAAGTATCTGCTACCAGGAAAACAACCTTTCTGGATGGCAATGTCAATGGGACGTGGCCACTATGGAACAATGCGAGGGGAAGGAGGGAAAACATTTAATAGCCCCTTAAGGAAATGTTGGGCTAGTTTGTGAGAAAAGAGAGAGAGGCACCCTCAACCTCTTCGTGGTATGCCAAGATGGCTGCCAGGTGGGTCTTAATTGATGCCGCCACTAACCCCTCATGTGCTAATGAGAATAATACTCCATGACAAAATGGAGTTGCCCAAAAAGACCAACACAACTAACTGTAACTTTACAACTCTCTCAAATGAGGGGGCCGGCGAAGAAGAAACTGAAAGAAAAGGTAAGGAAGGTAAAATCCCTTCAGGAAGCTTGGAGACTATTTAAAACTACAACCCTAGAAGCTCAAATAAAATGTATATCACAGGTTACAATAGGTACAAATAGGTATTTTAAAAGGCCTGGCATGGTTAACGAACAAAGTAATACAAGCGGTAAAAGTTAAGAAGTCCTTTAAGCGGTGGAAGGCTAATCTGAGTGAGGTGAATAAAAGAGAGTACACACTTTGGCAAGTTGGTGATCAGACAGGCAAAAAGGGACTATGAGGAACATATTGCAAAAAACATAAAGACCAACAATTAAAATGTCTTCAAAAACATTAGTAGACGCAAACCAGCCAGGGAGGCAGTGGGGCTCTTGGATGACCAAGGGGAAAAGTATTACTAAAGGATGATAGGTAAACAGCAGAGAAACTGAATGCATTTTTTCCCTGTGTCTTCACTGTGGAAGATGAGAGGTCCTTGCCTATTCCAGAACTGCTGATTTCGGAAGGGACGTTGAAAGACCTAAGTCAGATTGAGGTGACGAAAGGAGGTCCTATGACTGATAGACGAATTAAAAACTGACAAGTCACCAGTCCCAGATGGCATACATCCAAGAGTGCTGAAAGAACTCAAATGTGAACTTGTGGATCTCCTGTGGATTAAAAACTGGTTAATGGGAAACTGAGTATAAATGGGCAGTTTTTACAGTGGAGGATGGAAAGCAGTCGGATACCACAGGGCTCAGTACTGTGTCCAGTGCTTTTTAACTTGTTCATTAATGATTTGGAGTTTGCGGATGTTCAGGGTGGTAAGAAACAGGGAGGACTGTGAGGCACTCCAGAGGGATCTGTCAAGGCTGGACGATTGGGTGTCAATGTGGCAAATGAGGTTCAATGTGGGCAAGTGCAAGGTGATGCACATTTGGAACCAAAAATCCTAACTATAAATGCACACTGATGTGGTCCGAAATGGCGGAGACTGACCAGGAGAGAGATCTTGGGAGTCATGGTATATGACTCACTGAAAATGTTGACTTGATGTGCGGCTGCAATAAAAAAGGCAAATGCTGTGGATTATTTGAAAGGGGATTGAAAACAAATCAGCCAGTATCATAATGCCCTTGAATAAATCTATGGAACGGCCTCATTTGGAATACTGTGTACAGTTCAGGTCACCGCACCTTAAAAAAGATATAGCATTGGAAAAAGTGCTGAAAAGGGCAGCTAACATGATTAAGAAGACAGAACACGTTTCCGTATGAAGGAAGGTTAAAGAGGCTAGAGATATTTAGCTTAGAGAAATGACGACTGATGGGTGACATGAGAGAGGTTTACAAAATTATGCATGGGATAGAGAAGGTAGAGAAAGAAGTACTTTTATCCCTTTCTCACAATACAAGAACACATGGGCACTCAATGAAATTAATGAGCAGTAGGTTGAGAACCGATAAAAGGAAGTAGTTCTTCACACAAAGGGTAATTAACATATGGAATTCACTGCCACATGAAGTGGTGGCAGCTACAAGCACAGACAGCTTCAAAAGGGGATGAGATAAACATATGGACTGGAGGTCCATCAGTGGCTATTGGCCAGAAGGTATAGATCAGGAGTGGCCAAACATGCTTAACGTAAGAGCCACATTGTATAAATGTCAGATGTTTGAGAGCTGCAAGACATGAACAAATATTACACGTTTTTAATTGGGAAATATGCACATTTGATTTTTATTAACATTAAATGATACTGCCAAAATAATAACAAAAAAGGGTAAAACCGATACTGATAATGATATTTATTTGTCCGAGAGAGAAAGAGAGAGAAAGGTGGGAAGAATGAAAGAGGTGGAAAGAGAGAGAGAAACAAAGAAAGCAAAGAGAAAGGAAGAGAGAAAGAAAGGGAGAGGAAGGAAGGGAGAAATAGAGAGAGAGGGAGGCGAAAAGAAAGACGTGGAAGGAAAGCAAATAGATGGGGAGGGAGGGGAAAAGAGACAGAGAGAGAGGTGGAAAGATAGCAAATAAATGGGGAGGGAGCAAAGCAGGAAGGAAGGGAGGTAGAGGAGGAAAGAAAGCAACTTTAAATGTGTTTAAATGTGGTCTCCAATGCCCTCACGGCTTGCTGGCTGGCTTGGCGAAGGGATTTAAAGAGACAAATTCCTTGTCTCAGGGGTAGAAACTAGTCAGAGCGTCAAAAATACTGATTTTACTGACCAAAATTCCAAAAAAATTGACCAAAAACTGACAAATCACTGAACATTTTATAAACTAGCATTTTAAAAGTAAAACTGGAATGTCATTAAAATTATTATTATCTGGCCTCCACCATCCCCATAGACAGCCATCACACATCTTTTTATTGATTTTTTTAATGAAGATAGGACAATGTTTTCATTATTGTACGAAATGTAAGGCAAAAGAGATTCCCTTTTAAAAATAATCACATATTTCAGATAATAAAGCAGCAAAACATATTAAAAATCCACACATAGAGGAATCATTATGACAAGAAGACATAATTACTGTAAGGTAAGACTTGCCTTTGCTTTTACTTTATCTTTTGGTTTTTGGATGAAAAAGAAGTTATTAACAAACTCTTTCGTTTCTCAACAGTTTTCTGCACTGCATCCGCAAGCATTTTTTCTTATTTATTTATTTATTTATTTGGATTTTCTTGTCCTCTTCTTCCATTGCTTTCTTCACTCCTTCTAGCATGAGCTGTGCCATACTGAATCCCACAATATCCTTTTTCTCAGCAGCGTCCTTTGCACATTTGGTTGCATCACTTAACGTTCAAGCAAACATCCACTTATCGTTCTGTTGTCTCAGCTTTTTCAATTTTGCTTCCTTCTCTTGTATACTATCCTTTTTACTGTCTATCTTCTTAAACCTTTCTAACTCCTCTGCCTTTTCCCCTTTCTTTCTTTTCTTTTTCTTTTTGCTCCTTCTCTGTAATGACACACTGTTAATCACAATATTTCTTGTAATGAACATGAGCTGTTCTTGCGATCTCTAAAAGCTCCTGTGTGATATTAACATGGTATACCTTGTTTTCGTATACATGATATAAGGTTTCTTTACCCTTAGGTGGGCATTCAAAGTTCTCTCTGACATCCTAGCCCTTTCATTGGCCGAAATTAGTCCAGATTTTGAAAACCCTCTTTCTATGTCCGCACTACCATGCAATAACAGTAATGCTGCTTTCACCACCTTGGTAACCAGTGGGTATTTTGGATCTCCAGAGGGGTGTGTCTTTTCAAAGAACTGATTCCAGTACGTATCTATGCGGCAAGTTTCACTGGCAGTTTCACCTTCAAATCTAAGTAGTTTTTCAGAAATATTGTTTTGTTATTGTTGTTATATGTACTTTAAAAATTATCAATAAAAAAAAAATCTAAGAATTTTCATTCATCTGCAATCATGTCCAGTGGAATATCCATCAGGAGTGCTGCTGCTACTTTCATTATATCCTTGTGGGTTCCTTCCTTGACCCTCTGTGCTAGAGCTAAACACTGAAGATATCTGAGGATGGGCTTGTCCAAAGATGACTGGAGTAAAAGGTGTTTGCAGGCTGCTATGAATGCTTTTTTTTTTTTGCTCCCGTTAAAAAGAGTAGCTGTTCTTTTTCAGAAAGTTTTTTTCCATTTGTCACAGATTCTACTTTCACTGATTACTTCTCTCACAGGTATGCAGTGCTCATCACTGAAGGCTTCAAGAGACAGTGGTGCTGAACTCTTACAAACACAATTCATGATGGTTCTTGTGAGTGTTTTTACTTCACTGTGCATCACATGCACTAAAGGCTCTTCTTTCTGGAACACTCCAGTGAACTTTGTAAATAAGCGGGCACTCGTGCAACAAAACATCACCTCTGCTTTCGTTGTCTCATGTTTTAAGAGGTTAATTATGATTCTATACTTTGTGGAAGATTTCACCAAATCACTTTTACTCTTAGGAACAAAATTCTTAAAGTACTTCATAACTGAACTGAAAACGATCTGTCTTCTCACTGGGAAGTCATCATGTTTCCCTCGAAATGCAGTAACGAAAAAACCCCAAAAAACTGACAAATTACTGCCCGAGATGAAAAAACTTTTACTGATTTTACTGACCATTTTCCACCCCTGCTACTGCAGACCTGTGTTCCTCCATCACATCAATCTGGTAGTTCAACGTCGTGATCACTTTGTTCAATAGCATCTGGAAATGTTCCACCAGAAAGAGCCTGGATGAAGACTCCTAAGTCTCTGTCTCTTCCCCAGACCACTTCCCCTCTTCTCTCAGCAATGTCCTCCACAGAAGCTACTACAGAAGCTGCCTCTGTATATTCAGGTGCAGTGGAGGGGGGTCGCCTTCCCAGTCCTCCCTCGTTGTGGGGGCTGCCATGTTCCACCCCACTTCCCAGCTCAATGTCACTGGAGCCATGAACCTCATCCTCCCGAGACCTCTGAGACATCAGCCTCTGGCCAGCTGCACAATCTCATCTTTGCACGCTTGCGTGGGGGAGGGGGATGCCAAGTCTGATGAGCCCCAGGAATGAGTGGGGGATGCCTCCTCATGCCTGTATTTTCACCTGTCTCTCTAGCCCCGCGAGATCCCTGCTGAGGTGTTGGATCCAACCCCACTGGCCGCCGAAGAGGGGGCCCATGCCATCGGGACTGCCCAAGGACCTCTCACCGTTGGCCACCACCAGTCCAGGCTCTGTAGTGCTGGGGGAAAGAGCCCCTGCGCCATGCTGGGGACAAAGTGTGGACCCAGGAAAACTTGCTGAAAGGTGACTGACTACTCCCAGGGGTAGCCAAATCCAATCTCTACCTGACCCCCATCCACCTCCCAGGCACCGCTCCAGCAAAAGATTGTATCCCCAGGAGGGTGCACAGGCCCAAGGGTGCTCCCATGGCAGTTCGCTGCCTTCCCTCCACTGGCTCCGGCCTTGTTGGTCTCCCTCCTCTTGTCGCGCTGGGTGGAGGAGCTTTTGACTGTAGCCCTGGGCTGCTTGACCCTTGCACCCACCTTAGGGGTCCCCTGGTGCTCCTCTACCATGGTATCTACCATTTCCTCCCCGTCTCCAGAAGCCTTGGGTGTGAGGAGTGAAGACTCCAACAGCGTGCCTCCCTGCTTGGTGGAAGCCACCTCGCTTGGAAGCCACCTTGGCCCTGTCACCCAATGCCTCCAGAGGGGGAGCAGTTTTTCCCATGGCTTGACCTTCCCTGACCTTGTGGAGCCTCTCTTTCTTTCTGCTGCTGTGACAGCGTTCGAGCTGGAGCTGATCTGCTCCCCTTCCATTGCACCAGGCTCCCTGTTCATGCCGTTCCCAGCAATCGCAGATTATTTTAAGTCAGAATGCCCCGGGCTTTCCTTTCTATCTCCCCCCCCCCTTTTTTTTAAGAAAGAAAAAAGTTTGGACAGAGCTCAAGCGTCCTACTGAGCAGAAGGGCTGTCCAGAACTGGAGGATTAGCCTGAGATCTCTCCAATAGGGGCCAGACAAAAATCTGAATAGCCCTACCTGAGCGAGCAGAGGCGTGACCTGACCAGTTCCTGCATGACTTCCCCCAACTGAAAAAGCGTTCTTCAACCGTTAATAATAGTTACGGTTTGTTTAGAATATGGTAGACTCTTCCTATGAATCAGTTT
Source organism: Gekko japonicus (assembly GCF_001447785.1). NCBI lineage: Eukaryota > Metazoa > Chordata > Lepidosauria > Squamata > Gekkonidae > Gekko > Gekko japonicus. Next base: position 34,783 of record NW_015165379.1, read on the forward strand.
CACAACCTGGGGATACACTGAGAGACAGTCAACTATGCATTTTTTAAGAAGCATCTGCAACTCAAACTGCCTTTCGCTATGAAGAGAAATGATCTGCATTCTATGTCAGGTTGCCTCTGAAAACATCTGAAACGGCTGATTCAAAATACCACAAGCCAGTATGTTAATAAAAACATGCCATAATGATCACATTACTCATGTTTTTCAACACCCAAATTGGTTTCCGGTACACATCTGAATAAAATCAAATGGCCTTGTCTTGAACTATAAAGCTCTAAATGCTCTGGGACCACAGCACCTGAAGGACATATGTTGCCTCTTTTCAGGGACCCTCCTCTGCGTCTCTTTCAAGAGAGCTGAGGCAGGTGACAACTGGGGGAAACCTTTTCCGTGATGGCCCTGTATCTGTGGAACAGCTTTCACCCATGAGATTCATCTGGAACATTTCTGTGGCCATTTAGATATCATACCACAACTGGCTTTTGGTTAATCTTAATGGCTTAATTATTTGGTTACTATCTCTTGTTTTTGATTTGCCTGGTTTTTAAAACTTCATTTATTGCTATTGAGTCTGAACACGTTTACATTATATACAATTTTGTTTTCAACAGAATTATTTAATTGTTCTGAGCTGTCTTGAATTGCACTGGATACATGCACTTCTTCATAATCAGTTTTAAAGAAGTTGAAGATATTCATATAGACAATGCCATGAGTTAAAACTTACCCTTGCATAGTGCAATTCAACCCCGTAGAGTTCCAAGGTTCGGGCTGTATTGAGATAACAAAATTCTGCCTCAGCAGGAGATAAGCCTCTATAATGAAAAAACAGGCAAAACACAAACAGTCCAAAATGCATAAAATAATCTGGCTCCTTACTTCCAAACACATATTAATTCATTGCATTTCAAAATAATAGAGGTAGAAAGAACTCATTAAATGCTGTACCTCAGTTATCCAGTTAGTTATCCAATTGCAAAAAGGTTTGATGTAGGTAGCTCTGCGATAGCAGGTCTACCTCAGATTAACAAAACTGCAGAATTCTAAACACAAACACAATTGCGCCAGAGTACTTTTCAGATGAAGGAGGAGGAGGAGATTGGATTTATACCCCGCCCTTCACTTGGAGTCTCAGAGCGGCTTACAAACTCCTTTTCCTTCCCCTCCCCACAACAGACACCCTGTGAGGTGGGTGGGGCTGAGAGAACTCTGACACAGACTGCTCTTTTTCAAGGACAGCTGTGCCAGAGCTTGTGACTGACCCAAGGTCACATCAGCAGGTGCAAGTGGAGGAGTGGGGACTCAAACCCGGTTCTCCCGGATTAGAGTCCGCGCACTTAACCACGACACCAAACTGGCAAACAGTATACAATAATATCAGGAACTCCAGGATAAATATTTGTTTAAGATCAGTACTATTAGATGACTACTTCTCTCTACAGCAGTACCTGAAGGTTTTTAAAGAGCCATCCTTTCAAAAGAACTGAGTAAGATAAACAAGGAGTAATACGTATAATCCAGAGAGCTACCTTAGGTATGGCCAAAACCTACCTATGCACAGATTTTTTTCTCTGCATATGCAAAGCCGAGTGCAATATCATAAAGTGTTTTTAATATCCATTGAGGATGGGGGGGCTGCAGCTGCCCAAACACCTACTGGATATATGGAGGTCACACAGTTCTCCAGATTGTAACTTTAATAATGATTTATGCTTTATATTAATGCTTACATATGCTGTTGATGTAGTTTGGATACTTCTTTTTCAAAGTCTTGCAGCTGGCCAGGGATGAATGAGTACTCTGAGAGGTAGCCTGGGAGGTTCTCCGAAAGGTTGTAAGATCCCAGTTCAGCTAAAAAAATAAAAACCAAATATGTTTAGCAACATCTCAATTTGAACACTTTGCAGCCCCTGACAAACAAGACGACAGAAAAATAAACTCATCTTCCAAATCATTCTAAAACAATTAAATGGAATAAAAAGCAGAATAAAAAACAGAAGTTCCTAATGCGGTTCACTTTTAAAAGCCACCAGCTTCTTTGGTGTGCCAACTACAGTAGAAAGAACTTCGAAGAAAGCCTGATCTGCATGTGATCTTCCCTTACATGTTCTTAAATTAGTTCTTGCAGCATAAATGCTTTATGTTGCAATCCAAAACATGTATGCTCAGAAATAAAACACACTGAACTCAGTGAGACTTATTCCCTACTAAGCAGGCTTAAAATTGCAGCCTTAGTTCTTTGCTGGTGGAACTCTATTTATAATCAGTAATATCTTTCTCACACGGATCGTTATGCTCAGTAAAACAATAAAGTAGCATTTCTCAGCTGTGTTCTCCCATAGTTCCCTGCCAACTCTTGCTGAACTGGAAGCAGTTGCCCCAGAACAAAAGCAGCCTCAGTTTTTTTCATGAACAAGTCAAAGGTACGTACAATTCTTTATAGGAAAGCATATGCTCTTGTACACTGTCCCCAATTCATTTTTGAGTTAGAACACAACACAGGGCCAAAGAATCATGAGAGTTTGTTGGGGACGGCTGAAGAGTGCCTGGCAAGAAGGACCACCGAGGCGAGGTGACAGCCAATGAGACTGGTGGGGTTTGCTGGGGGGCTCCCAGATGGTTTTGGCCAGCCCCAAATGTGCTCAAGGGACCTTAAGAACATAAGAACATAAGAGATGCCAATGTTGGATCAGGCCAAAGGCCCATCCAGTCCAACACTCTGTGTCACACAGTGGCCAGAAATACCAGTGCCATCAGGAGGTCCACCAGTGGGGCCAGGACATTAGAAGCCCTCCCACTGTTGACCCCCCCCCTCAAGCACCAAGAAGACAGAGCATCACTTGCCCCAGAGCCCCTAGCTATACCTTGTGGCTAATATCCACTGATGGACCTCTGCTCCATATGCTTATCTAATTCCCTTTTGAAGCCGTCCATGCTTGGCTCCCTTCAGATGGTTCCAGACAATTCTGGGTGGCTTTGGATGATCACTTGATTTCAGTCGCCTTCAGCCGCCCTTGACCCAGCCTAGCTCCTTCCCCAAGTAGTCCTGCTTGCTGGCTTGCTCTGAGTTGTGCTGCGGAGGCATGAAGCTCTCACTGGGCCAGCCACCTGTCCATTAATATGACATGCAGCACATGACATCAACCTGGCATGAGTGACCAAGACCTGGACATAGGAGGGTGAAACAGTCACCCTGAAAGAACTGGCCTTACCAGGCTTCTTGGTCCTCCAGTCTTGATCAGAAGGGCGGGAGGGTGGTTGGCCATATCTGAGAGGGTTTCTCCTTCAGAGCACTCCCTGTCACCAAGGATTTCCAGTACTGATTGTGCTGGCCTGGTGTGGGATGCTGAGGAGAGTTTGGCTGTCTGCTTGATGTACCAATCACCTAGCACCCAAGCAGACAACCTTCCGAGCCTGCTATAGGTGGCTGGGCCTTGGAGTTCCTGAGGCTGGAAGGAACTGAGGGAAGGGGGCACCTGACTCCGGAAGGTTGTCTGCTGGGGTGCTAGGTGATTTGTTGAGGATAGCGATGGTCCCGTCTTGGCACTCCCATCTTCCTCTCCCTTGCCCCTTCCCTCATGAGACAGCAACGCTGTTGGGATCTTAGTGCCATCTATAGTTAATTAGATCTACTGTTTTAGCCTGATCTGTTTTACTGTTTTAGCACGATCTATTTTAGTCTGACATTAAACTGTTTTATATGATGTTTTATTTGATTGTGTGTACACCACCCGGAGCCTCATCCCACTGGGGAGGGCGGTTGATAAATTCAATAAATAAATAAAAATAAATTGCCAAGTAAGCAAAAACAATGTATGAAATTAGTTTCACATTCAGACACAATGTATATAACTGACAGTAACAGCATACAAACTGATAGTATCTGAAACAGAGAGGGTAAAAGCATTCTAACAAAAATATCACAAATTGAAAGCACAATCTTTACATTTTCAGTAACATTTTGATGTCTATGCCCTGGTTAATATTCATAGACATCAAAAATTCTAGCAATGAACAACAATACTATATATTTTGAATATTTTCGAATCTGAGAAGCTGTTCTACACTTAACATCCATTTTTCATCCATTTGAGTTATCAATACTAATTGGATAACAAAACAGCAAAAAATAAAAATAATAAAACACCATTAAACTCTATTTAAATTTTTTGCTACAGCTGACATACCAAAAAAGTTTAGGAAGATTACCTTTTCTTATTTAAGTATATTATAAAGTTTTATATATTTAAAAAGTACTTACACTGAACAGCGTAGGAAGCCAAAAGTGCAGCAGTATTGTAAGGACAGGGCAATCTATTAAAAGATTAAAAGTAACGGGCTGAAATGGCAGGAATCTTTAAAAGCATGCTTTTTTAAAAGTGTAATTGCATTACATAGACTAACAGCAGATGAATCATCAAGAAGACAGATTTCTTTTCAAGAACATAAATATATGAAGTTTTTTATATATATTATGTTACAGGGTCAAGATTTGGATGCTACTCTACAGTCATGGAAGCAGCCCCGTAGCTAGGGAATTCTTTGGGAGGGGGCCTTGGGGGGGCGCCAGCTAATTAAATGGAAGTACAGTGCAGGTGGTAAGTTGGAGCACTTTGGGGGCAGCCCTGGAGGGAGGGGGCCCAGAAGAAACACAAGGGGGCTGGGCCCCGTGGGCCCCATGTTAGCTACGGGCCTGCATGGAAGCACAGCAACGCTTTTTTACTTTTTGAGGGATTTCAGTATCCCCCATATAGTTTTTTTAACTTTTCAGATTTTTCTGCACATCTGGAGACTGCCCCAAGTGTGCAGGAAAATCTCTTTGCCCCCCCAAGTGCCCCCGATGTGTGGATTTTAATATCCACACAGAAGGGACCTCTTCGCTATTCCTATATAGATTCAATATACAACACAACTCCATTTTTCTCTTTAGTATCTGCTGATATAAATTCTTCACCCAGGGTTTTATAAGGCAAATATTTTATATCTTTTTTCTTATGTGAGTCTTTTGTAAACAAATAACATTTTTTTTTTCAAATAATGAATTTTCCCCTATTTTGGGGGGCATTTAATCCATTTATATTCTATGTTAAACAAGTGTAATCCATATTGCAATCAGAAAACTTTAACAAAACATTAACAAAGAATCTAAAAATTTAATTGGTACTCATGGCACCCAATAGGGAATCCTCCTTGTCCACGTCTTGATTCTGTTCTTCTACTGAAGTATCCCATTTGTATCTCCTCAAAATCTGATTTGATTCTTTGTAAAAAGTCTCTTGCTTTTTTAACTTAATTCAGTTTGAATCTTTGTTGCTTAAAGGTAAAAATCACACCCTCCAAAGTATCTCATGAAAGGCAATCTTTTTCTGTCTTAGTTTTTCAGTCAAAAAGGCTAGTCCTTTCTTTTATGTAACATTCTAAGTGCAGTTTCTTTCAAAATAATGAAATCTGTTAACATTGATGAAATGTTGTTGAAATACTTGGGCTCTTGTCATCTTACTGACAAACTGGACTAGTGTGTCCCTTGGGACATTTTTTTGTTCTGGAAAATCTAGAATTAATCCTGTAGACTTTATCAATTATTATTTCCATGTCTTCTTGTTCCACCTGTAAAATAGCTGCCAAAAATAAAACGATCTTCTCTCTGGTGTTTCCTCTGGAATATCTCTCAGACAATATTCCTTCTCTCTTAGTTCCATTAGGGCTAAACTGTCTGGATGTTTCTCCAGCTCTTGGTTTATCACTTCTGTTTTATTTTCTGAAATAAGAACCTTATCATTAATTTGCTTAACTGCTTCAGACATATGCCCTATAGATCCTTCTAGCTTTTTAACATCCTCCTTCATTTCTTCTTTTAATTTTCCAAGTCTCTTCTTCATCTTTTTTCTCAAAAGACTCTATCTTATTTTCAAGATTTTCTATTTTATTTTCTATTTTGTTCAAACTGTTTCTGAATCATACCTGGTGCAACAGGTTGAACTGTTGAACCTTTTCTATCAGGATTTTTTCTGGTGCTCATTTTGCAATGAAGTCCATAAAGCAAGGAAATAGAAACAGATAAGCAAAAAACCTGGAAGCTCTGAGATATTTCTAGGGGAAATGTTTTTAATTTTAATTCTCAGCAGTTTGTATCATATCATCATAGCAATGAAGGTCAGACTGAGACAAAGGCTTATCTTCTGTTGTATATAATCAACAAATTACAAACAGTCCTCTAGAGTAAATAGGGAAACAATCCCACAGCAGATTTGTCTTCACAGCTAGGGACTTTACAACATATGCATATTCATCAAAAATAAATTTGGGGAGGAAGTTATGGCAAAAATAATTGGTCCCATAACCATTTAAACTTTCCTGTATCTTCTTAATTAAGCTTTTTACCAGTTGTTAGTAATTCCGTGAATACCAATATTTTTTGGGTCCAATATACCCAAATAAAAAAAGCCTGTATACAAGATGCAAAGATCCAGCAACACCACTATGTGTGCATTTTCCAGTTCACTAGTAAATGTGTATAGGGGAAGTTAGCTTCTATAAACACACTGCTGTCCACTTTGATTGATTCCACTGATTAAATATTGCTCACCTCCATCCTAAACCATGCACTATTTACACAAGTAGCAGTCTCAAAAGATACACAAGTCTTCAGAGTTAACAAATCTTACCTTCCAGTAAGAATGTCTTGCTTAATTTGCAAAAAATATTGGTACCTTAAAGAAAGAGTAAACACAGCACAACAGATTAACAAAATTAAGATCACCTTTTGATTTCAGCATCTGCACTTCTTCATAAATCATTATTTCAAGCCCAAACCCCACAGAAATTAACCTAAGTTTGAAGATACAGAAGCACAAAGTAGTATTTTACAGCTACTATAAAACATCCAAGTATATTATCGCTCATGCAAGTAATACAAGATCTATTCATATTAAATAAACCATATAAATTTGTAATTAATGGCCTATCGATCTGTGTACAGAACACTGATTTTCCAGCAGCCTCTTCCTCACTCCCAAAAGACAAATCCTGGGGCTATGGGACACACATGAAAGAACAGCAACAAATGGTGGAGGGAACTGCAGGAAGGAGGTGAAAGAGCTCCTTCCTCTCTCTCTCTCTCTCCTGTCAGCAGACACTGATGGAAGACAGAGTGATTTCAATACATTCCCGGCCTCTTCACTCCAGCCCCCAGCTCGTGTAGGTATTTCTCTGTGTGGTCCCACAACACCAAAAATAACCTTTCAGAGACTGGAAGTTACTGCAGGAATGGAGAAGACTGTTGGAAAACTGCAATTTCTGGGCATCATTCTAGACTCAAGCAAGTGCCAAACGCATCTGTCCAATATTTCAAAGATCTAACTTTTAGAAAAAGTATTTTCCTCGTACCTGTAGCAAAGTTGGCTGGGTGTTTAAGATTTTCAAAATACTGAAGCGGAACGGCGTAAGCCACAATGTACTCTACTACTGAAATATCTGCATATGCATACTACCCAAATACACATGATAAAACAATGCAAAAACTATAAAGATTCAACACAATATTTGTATAGCTCACACATCTAACTCTCTAATTCAGTAAATAAGTTTAGACAACACCACTTCCCAAGGAGAGACTTTTAAAGATACAGGACCTTGTTTTGCACTAGTAGTTCCTTCTTATAAAGAAATATGGAGTGCAACCAGGGCTTTTTTCCTGCAGGAACGCACTGGAACCAAGTTCCAGAACCTCTTTGACAAAATTCTTTTAAAAATGTTTAAAAGTTCATGAGTTTTCAGTATACAGATTGAAAACATCATTTCCCTCTTGAGAGTCCCGGTACCTCTTTTTCAAAACAAAACAAAGCCCTGAGTTTTCAATTCAATTTATTACAGGTCTTTATGACCGAAGTCTTGACCAAGAGGATACCAAAGGGGGATAAAATAGGTACATAAAATAGACATAAATATGTCAAGGTACATAATAACAGTCACATAAAACCCAGGCTGAGCCCAGAGATTAAAAATTACCTAACTACACTTGGGGCGGAGCCAACTAACTAAAATCATCCGAAGATTAAAAATCGGTGTCGAAGTTTTCAGAAGTGCTGGACTTTTCAATGCTTCTTGAGAGCAGCCACCTTAGCCAGGAACCGCGCCACGTTAGCTGTTATCAGTCCATCGGCATTTGAGTCAGATAACAGTACTGAGAGCACCCATGGTTGCGCGGGAAGATTCATCTTCATGAGAATAGGACAGATATAGGTGCCTCCAAAGCCCTGAGTGTAACCCATATTCATCACACTTTGTGCATTTAATGACTGAATATGGAGGACCTGTTTTGATACTTTTATCATTGTTTTGGTTATTTCATACAATGTATAAACGTTTTAGTAGTAAACTGTATCATGCTTTAGTCCCTGGCACTTCGATATTTTTCCATTTGGTTTACTGAGATCAGTCTCCTTTCTTTCTCTTGCAAGTCTCATATCGTCCTTTCTAAACTAAGTACGATAAATAAATATGAACAGCCATACTGGCTTATCTCCAACAAATACTAACAAATATTAGTATTGATAAGCTATTCTAATTAGATTTCAGCCGGACAGGCTGGGGGGGGGGAGTATGCGCATCCAGTGTGTATTAGATCGGTTTCTTTAATGATCCCTGCAACTCAATTTCTTTTGTCTGACTGGATTTCAAATTCAATCTGACCATACAAACGCCTGGATCATTACTGATTTCCCAGAACCACCTGACCATGAAATCCAAAAAACTCCCTCAATCTTGATAGTGTGGTTTACTTTCATGCACCAACATTTTGTTGCAATATTTCGAAGTTTTCACTTATATGTTTTTGCTACCAGAGCAGAATAAATGTCTTGTCCAAAAATGATCTGGCTATATGATTTGGCTATTTTTCTATAGCTCCTTATTATATTCTTATCCTATGGTTCTTTATTTCCCCTAATAAACTCATCCTAATTAAGTATACTTGTTTTGTTTTGCTGTATGGATTCAAAGGATCCAAGATGTCCTTGTGTGAGCAAAAGATATTTCTGCCTATAAACAGAGGGGAATTGCCAATTACCAGTTTTCTTCAGCAGCAAACTACGGTGCCACATTATACAACATTCCGGTGAAGCTAGTGTTCTTCAGCATTTGTGTTTTTGGGGACTCCACAGCTGCACTGGGGGAGAGGTGAAAAGCCAGACTGTGCACATTTCTTGGATATAGCCCAAAACTTGTTTGGTAATGTTAACTATTTTAGGCAACAGAACTGCAAATTGGGAAAATTTCAGTGATGAACAAGGCAATCCTCTTAGGTTTCAGGTACCTCTATAAATATATGATGGCTATGCTAAGACAGGAATAAGAACTAAAGTAGAGAAGTTTATGCTGGATCCCTCAGAGCTAAACATACTCCAGGATTGGTTTTAACTGTAGGGCATATATTACCCTTGCTAGTTCACTGCCTGGTTTCATAGGCCTCAAATTAAAACAATGAATGAGCAAAGCAGCCAATAGTTTTTAGTCTGTAAATGAAATTTATGGCTATTAAAGGTGGGTGCCAGATATTTATCAACTCAAATTCCCCTGCCAACTCTTCAATCAAAACTGTTTAAGGAGTCCATAATATTATCACTACACTACAAATAAAGAACATGCTTTTATGTATCCAGTACAGTAGCATTGGACATTATTGGTTTGTATCCAATGAAGCCTACTTGCAGAGAAGCACTTTCCTACTTCTGCCTTCTGCTGTGATCTACTGAGTCCCTCTCCTCAATTTTGAAGGGCTTTGCTGTGGGGGAAGGGAAAATTTCCAAATTGTCCCCCCCCTCCTTCAGACTATAGAAGTGCTCCTTTGTTGTTGTAAACATGGTATAATATACAAACCACAGGACCGTAAAAAAAATAAATCGTCTTTTTGAGGGGATAAACGTTTTATAGAAACTGGGCCTGAGTCAAAACTAGAATGATACCTTGTGACGGATTAGCAGTCCAAATAAATGGTAATAGCTCAGCAGATGGCCTTCAAACTCATTAGAGAAATCTTTATAATTTCAACTGACACGGCACTGTTGTCGAGAGCCATTTTCTATTGGAACAATAGGTTACAGTGAGGCACAATAAGGTCCTTGTATTTTTCTTACCCTCGGGTGCTGCTCTTAACAAGTGTCCTCACACTGCACAGACCAAAAGGCACTATGGCTTTCTTGTACAAAATGCTGCTTTGAGGCATTCTAAGGCCCTGGGAATAATCCCATGATGAATCTCCTCATGTAAATTTATTCTGACAGCTGAGAGAAATTCGACCTACACCATTAAATAGGTAACATCTTTCTTACATCGAAATGCTGATTCTTCTCATTAAAACAGAATTGTCACAAGAATGTATATGACACCTACCGTATTTTCCGGCGTATAAGACGACTGGGCGTATAAGACGACCCCCAACTTTTCCAGTTAAAATATAGAGTTTTCCAGTTAAAATATAGAGCTGTGCTAATGCTTCTGGCGTACCGGCGTATAAGACGACCCCCCACTTCTGAGAAGATTTCCCTGGGTTAAAAAGTAGTCTTATACGCAGGAAAATACGGTACATCCTCTAGTGTTGCCTTAAGCAATGGGTGAACACCCAAGAGAATGTGACACAGGGCTAAAACTGAAAGTACTCCTAAGTCAACAGAATGCCTAACATTATCTTACCTTTCACCTTCAAAATCACTGACTCTAGGGACAACTTCTAGAGTCAGTGACAAAACCATTAATTCTCAAGTAGTTTCAAAGAATTCAGGGGTCAAGAAATCAGGGCACAAATATGTAGTACATTTGCTTACAGTGTATGGTTTCTAGACATCACAATATTTAATTTAAATATGTACCCAGCAACAACTTGTTGCATACAGTTTGTTATTTAAACAAATTAAATTTACCTCATAATACCATTCTTTCACATATACAATTATATGCTGGGTAGCAATGGATAGTGAAGGTATTAGAAATTACAATTATATTGAAATTATTGTTCAGACCTATACACCCTTGCCAATCACCAAGAGGGAAGTTAGCATTCCTTGCCAGAAGCTGTAGCCTACAAGTTGGTATCCTCACCTTTACAACTTTCTGTACTAAATGAAGTGATCAAGTCATACTTTACTAGAACAGCATGGCATTTCCTTCCACGTGGCATGTATCTGTGCTCACACTGCTTTTCCTAACAGACATCATTTGACTGGCCTAAAGCCTAGCGACATGAAAGTTTAGATGCAAAGACCTAACAAGAATAACAAGCTAAGTTTATATGGTCACCATGGGTTTGGATTTAATTATGGAGAAAACACAGAGATATGTCTAAATAGGAGAATGATGTTGTAAACGTATCCTTCTTAATTGTGGAATGCTAAGATCAATTAACTGAGACCCTGTTGTTACACTACATTTGTCTCCTCTGAAGCATGGCGGTAACCACCAGGAGGCTGGGTGAATGGTTCACCAGATCAGAGAAACACATTCCAATTTTCATTGTATTACATCACAATCACTATTCCAATAGGTAAAGGTAAAGATAAAGGTTCCCTTGCTCGAAAGCCAGTCGAATCGAACTCTAGGGTTGCAGTGCTCCTCTCCATTTCAAAGCCGAAGAGCCAGCGCTTTCCGAAGACGTTTCCGTGGTCATGTGGCCGGCATGACTAAACACCAAGGCACACGGAACGCTGTTACCTTCCCACTGAAGTGGTACCTATTTATCTACTTGCAATTTATTGCTTTCGAACTGCTAGGTTGGCAGGAGCTGGAACTAGAGACGGGAGCTCACTCCGTCATGCAGCACACTCGGGTCTCGAATTGCTGAACTACCGACCTTCCACAGCCTGCAGTTCAGCGTCTTAACCACTTGAGCCACCGCAGCTCCTAATAGTGTATTCCAATATACTATTCTAAATAAGAATATACTAAAATAAAGAGGATGTATAGCCCTTCTTGGTGAGAATACATATGTAAGGACTGAATGAGCTAGGCATATGTAGTGAGATAAGAAAACAATATCTTTGTTAATTCAGCAGTTTCCCTTTCCAGTCTGTTCCTGAAGTTTCTTTATAATAAAACAGTATTGTGAGGTCACCCACTGAACGTCCAAGGAAGGCTGCAGTGTTCTCGTACAGGTTTCTCAGTATTGTGATTCTTGATGTCAGATTTGTGTCCATTTATCCTTTGACATAGTGTTTGACCTGCTTGCCCTACTTAGAGAACTGAAGGGCATTGTTGGCATTTAATGGCATATTTAGACATATTTATGTCTGAGGAATATGTCTGAGGAAATGTGTGCTTGCACGCGAAAGCTCATACCTTGAATAAAACTTTGTTGGTCTTAAAGCTGCCACTGAATTCAAACTCTGTCCTATTTGCAGAGACTTATTGGAGAACCACTCAATTTAGATAGTTTTATTGTATGTATATTACATAAAGATGGTGCTCTCTGGAAAGTTTTTGGGGGCAAGCAGAGACAGGAAAAAAGAAAAGTGAATGTAACACTGTGAGTAATCATATACACATGAATTCTGATTAGCTATTTTCAACATTCCACTTACAACTTATATTGTAACCCACTTCTTCACTTAACAATATGAAAAATAAATTAGGATTAAAGCAGCTTTAGCAAAACAGTGCTCTTACATCACCAGTAGGGAGGGTAAAGGAAGCATTTCATAAAAACAGCCTTTCATTATCATGTGCATGTCTTAGTACATATTAGAGAACTAAGTCAAGTGTAAGAATACAATTTTTAATTAGTAATACATTTAAGAGAAAAAGCCATGCAGACTTTTTGCTATCAGTGTTAAGTATTCTAAAATAATCTACTTGCCATTTTACAAAGTAGTCTTTTCCAATAGATACAACTTAAGGTTTGGCGAGAGAATTGTAGGTAGGTGAGAATATGACAATAGTCAATATAAAACTGTAAAAGTAAGACAATTCAAAATTTCGGGCATTTCTGTCTCAACACTGAAAGTATTGAAGCAAATCTAGGCCTATGGCAATAAAAATATCTAAGGTCTTCAGATACAATCTAATACACATGCATTCTATACCAACTATGGTTGCAACATGTGTAACAGAACATTATTTACATCAATGTAGATTTCAAAAAGAGAGATTGATACCGTGTGTATTCTTCTTGCAGCTTATTAGGATCGCTCACAAAAAACTTGACTCTGAAGTTTAAGCTGTGAGGAGATCCTCCTAAAATTAAATAAAGCCATCACTTTAGATTATTTTTATTTTTACATCCTAAATTAGAAAAATATTTTTATTCAAAACAAATAAAATATGTTTCCTCACTCTTCAGCTGTTTCCTGATAGGCTTATTTGGGTCCAGCCATCTCTGGAGGGAAAGAAAAGATAAATATTATGTGCTTTTCCCCCTCCCAATCAACAGTAAGTCAAACAACCACCTGAAGTTATCAGTATGTTTGCAGTACATGAGAAAACAGGTTATTGTTCCCAAGTTTATAGGATGTCTCAGCGATTGGTTAGTTGGATTGCTTAACTACAACCTATTTGGTCAGTTGGCAACTGGACTCTTGTAATTTTTGTGAGTTTATTGGTACTGATGTATTTGATTTTACTTTTGCATTGTTTTCAATAGAGTTATATTTGTGAATTCTTACTGGTGGAACTTTTAATATGGTTTGGGGGTCTCTGAGATGTAGCCCATTTTCGGAGTTTAACACATTTGGTTACATGCTTAATGACAGCAGCATGTAAAAGCAACCTGAGTCAACTTTTCAAGCAGAAGAAAATCAGGTTTTCTGGATTGTAGCTGCATTGCTCATTCTTTTGATCTATTAAAAAACATCTTTAGAATTTTGCATGCTAATTTAACAAGCCACCCCTATATATATACACAACTATGATCCATAATTCCATTTCATTGTCTGACAAACTGTGTGTGCACACGAAAGCTCACACCTTGAATAAAACTTTGTTGTCTTAAAGGTGCCAGTGGACACTAATTTTGTTCTCTCTCTCTCAGTTCTTTCTACAAAAAAGGAAATGAGCTGAAACCATGAGTAACTATATACTACAGAAATTAAATTCAACCCTAGAGGCAGTATAGAAAGAACTCTGTAAGGTAAGGTCACTCCAGGTACGATGGTTAGATAAAATGGGCTCAAATAAGGATTCTATCATGTCTAACATTTGTCTTGTTCTAGGCACAAACTAGTTTTTCTCCACCTCAGTATGTCACTATTTTCCTTGACCAGTTTTACTCCTTGGCTTAAGCAGTCTAGTTTTGTTTTCAAAGTGTTTCATCTGGAAAATAATGGTGAGTCACAGGGAAAAGCCAAAGCACAGATTTCAGAGTAGCTTTTAAATTTTTATACAGTCAAGACTTATTCAGCTACATCGTCTTTTATGGTGTAGGGGAAAGCCTACAGTGTCCTAAAAGACTACTTCATAAATACTAATCCCTGAGGAGAACACAGCAAGATAATATAAAAGATATACAGGCTAGAGACAAGGTTCAATTAGGGACCCGTTGCAAGATTACACCTTTTAGAGATGTGCAGTCTGATAACTATGAATGATAAAAAAACAGCATGTGCATCCTGCTTAAATATTTTATTTTTAAATTTTATTTTACTGAACTTGTATCAGAGCAGGTTCCATCAATTCCAAAACGAAACTAATTTAAAACAACAAAGATTAAAAGAATGCAATAATCATAAAATACTGTGCAGGATCTAATAAATAACTCAGTAGCTAAAAGAGAACAATAGTGTCATTCCAGGTGGCTGTTCAATCCAACACAATAATGGGAGGACAGCCGGGTGGGGGTGGGGGATGGGACAGGACATGCTGCCTCAACTCAAAGCCCGGCAGAAGAGATCCATCTTGTGGGCCCTGCAGAATTGTAATAAATCCCGCAGGGCCCTGATCTCACGTGGGAGCTCATTCCACCAGGTAGAGACCAGGGCCGAAAAGGCCCCGGCTCTAGTCAAGGCAAGTCAGACATCCCTGGGGCCAGGTACTACCAAAAGGTGTAGACCTCAGTGCTTTACGGGGCTCATACTGGAAGAGGCAGCTCCTGAAGGTATGCTGACCCCTGGCCGTATAGGGCTTTAAAGGTAAGTACCAGCACCTTAAAACAGATCCAGAATTCAACAGGCAGCCAGTGTAGTTCATGCAGCACCGGGTGGATGCAAGCCTGCACAGGCATTGCCATCAACAACCATGCTGCCACGTTCTGCACTAGCTGCAACTTCTGGAGCAGAGTCAAGGGCAGTCCCACGTAGAGAGAGTTACAATAATCCAGCCTGGAAGTGACCATTGCATGGGTCACTGTAGCCAAGTCTCGGGTGGTGAGATATGCAGCCAACTGCCTGATCTGCCTCAGATGGAAAAAGGCAGACCTGACAGTGGCGGTGACCTGGGCCTCCATAGATAGGAAGACATCCAGGAACACCCATAGACTCTTCACCCTCGACACTGGTACCAGTGGAGCCCCATTGAAGGGTGGGAGCCTGATTCTAAGTCCCCTGCGACTCGGGTGCAGGACCTCCGTCTTTGATGGATTTAAATTCAGTTGGCTCTGTTGCAACCATCCAGCCACAGCTTGTAAAGTGCTGTCCAAATCTTCTGGGGCAGAGTCTGGGTGGCCGTCCATCAGTAGACAGAGCTGGGTGTCATCCGCATACTGGTGACACCCTAGCCCATACCTCCAGGTAATGTGGGCAAGGGGACTGTAGTGCTCCTGCCCAGCAGTTATCACCAGACCACAAATACCTCAACGCCAACCCGGCAGGAGATTGGGCTGGAGCCCCTGACAGGCAGAGCACTCAGGACTAATATTAACAAAAACAGGAGTCAACTGAATCTTGCTCCTAGACCACAGTAGGCTGCCACCAGGCTTGCTTCATCCAGGGATGCAAAGCACAAGACAACCCTGCTTTCTTTGGGACATTAAATAGAAATCCAAACCCTCTCCCGAGAGTTAGGAGTTCCATACACACACACACACACACAATGTCTATAGAAATCCAAACCCTCTCCCGAGAGTTTGGAGTTCCATACACACACACACACACAATGTTGGTAGGGCCAAAACAGCAACTAGAAAAAGCCTTCTGCAAGCCACAGACAGAAACACACCAAACAGGTATGTAACTGAAAAGTTTTATCTATGGAGCAAAGCAATACCAACATACAATGTGAACAGAAAATAAAAAATACCTCTAACTAAATCACCTTGGTTATTACAGCACCAGTTACCCACAGGAATTCTTGAAGCACAACAAAGAACAATCAGCCTACAGCAGCTCAAAAGGCAAACCGCAATAATCTCAGTCCATCCGACAGAGTTTCAGGGTTTCCAGATGGCATAACAATAGCTCCCTTTAGCATAACCAGCCAAGGGTCTAAAGTTAGACAAAGAACCCGGTCACACGGGCCAGATATTGCGGGGGGAAGGCGTGGCTAATTGCCCCGGAGGAAACTAACGCGCAGCCGCCCAAGCACACATCCCGGTCGAGGTCCCGTGGTTAGGGGGAGATGCCGACCAGACGGGTATCCTGCAGCACGGCACAGAAGCCGTGCCGCGCGATTGCACTAGGAATCGCTCTTTGTGCGCATGCGCTGTTGGGCGCTGTTGCGCACAACTTCTGGGAACACCTGACCGTAGGCACTAATTACCAATTGGACCTAGCAACCAGGTTCACCTGATCCCAATACCAGTCAGGGAGTTTGACATATGTAAGTAAAGTATTGACAGATGTAATTGACAGCTAAACTAATTGACATTCACATGTTTGGCCATTGCAGGGGAACCCCAATCAGTTTCAGCTGTCCAAGACCATTCCTACTAAGTTAAAAGTTAAAAGAAAACAGTCTTCGTGGTGGCAGTGCTAGGCAACAAAGGCTAATGGTTTGCAGGGGGCCTTATCTGCGCTTCTCAAAACTCAAGAATGTGAAACTAAGCACTGGGCTTCTGCAAGGAACTAAACACAAAATAAACGGCCTGGATTGCACATTCTACCTTTTTCATGACTTTTGCAACTGTTTTGCATTTACACGGTACTTCTGCATCCTCCCCCCCCTCCCCTTACTACTTATATGTCTCTGTCCAGTTTCTTCATACCCTCCATGCATCTGATGAAGAGAGCTGTGTTTCTTGAAAGCTTATGCTACAATTAAGTTTGTTAGTCTTAAAGATGCTACTGGGCTTTTTACTATTTTGCAGCAACAGACTAACACAGCTAACTCCTCTGGATCTAAGAATAAAAAGGATAAGAATAAACTAGGTTCATATATACGTCAAAACTATTTTTTGGTCTTGAATATAGCATTATTTCAGAAAACACTTATATTTATATCATTGTAGTATTATCTAGAACAACCTTAGTTATATTAGTGTGATTATATTATTGCCTCAGTTATCATTATATTGATGGAAAAATAAAAAAGCATTATAGTTTTTTTAATACAAGACACTCATTTTTCATCTTTACTTATAATAAGCATAATAATTTCTGCATTTTCCCCCAAATTCTATGACCGGTCTTTTATTTATATAGTTTGTTGATTTGGCCATAATTGCATATTCTGCCATTTTATCTCCAGTTTTCATTATTTTGGCATTCCTCCGTTTTCCATTTGGCTGCCCATATTATTGTGGCTGCAGTCAACATGTATCTAAAGAACTAATGAAGTGTTCTTTCAATATGGTCTGGCAGAATTCCCAATAGCATAGTCTTTGGTTTCATTTCAAAGTTGATTTTTAAAATCTTTTGAATCTCCGCATGTATATCTTTCCAAAATAGTCTTGCCTTTTTACAGGTCCACCACATGTGGAAAAAGGTGCCATCTGCTTCTTTATATTTCCAGCAAGTCCCTATATAATGCTTGTCCATATTTTTAATATCTTAAGGAGTTATATACCATCAAAAGAACATCTTGTACCAGTTTTCTCTTAATGCTTGACTCACAGTAAATTTTATGCCTCTCATCCCTAAATTTTGAGTCCATTTCATCATACACATTTTACCTTGTTCAGTTTCTGTAGCATATTGGAGTAAACATTTGTAGATTTGTCCTAATAAATTATCTTTCTGTTAAGTAATTTCTTTTTCCTTCAAATTCAGTTCGGTCTCTTATCCGATCTCTGAAAACTTGGGCAGTTTCTTTGAGTCTAGAAATTAGTTGGAAATATACCAACCTTTACATTTTCTTTCCTCCTTCTTTTATTGTTTGCCATGATATAACTTTTCCTTGTGGATTCAGCATATCTTGATAGGTTACAAAGTCATTGGTTTTTATCACATATTTATAATGAGATGCATGTATTGGTGACATTATTGGTCAAGTCTTTGGACTAATTCTTAATTTTAAAGAATCCCAGGTTTTAAGTATACTCTCTGATAACATGAGGTTTTTTGGAGTCTGAGGGTGTGTGTGTGTTTTGCACCCAAAGGAGGTTGTGTAGCCCCTCTGTCTGGTCTGCAGTTTCTAATTTCATTAGTCTATTGTTTGGACATTTAATTTAATCCGATCTGCAATTCAGACGAGGCTCACTGCTTGGTCATATAGCTTAACATTGGGTACCGCCAAGCCTCCTCTTTTTTCCTCCCATCTTGTAACATTTTAAATATGATTCTTGGTTTTTTGCCATTCCATATGAACATATTTATTTGCTTTTGCCAATCTTTCAAAGTTTTCTCATGTATATTAATTGGTATCATCTGGAATTATATATATATATATATATATATATATATATAATTTCTTTTTGATTCTGGGTTTGTCATTTGTTCACATCCTGTAATTTTCTTAATATTTTCCTCTTCTTGTTTTGTTAAAAATCTGGAGATTATTTTTTTCTTATTAATTTTGAATCCCGAGAAAGAACCAAATTTTGCTATTTGTTCTATAACATGTTGAAGCATTATATGTGGGTTAGAAATTGTCCCTTTTCAATCTGAAATCCATCTGTTAAAGTTCCATTTTTATTTTTTTGCATAAATTCCATGTATCCAATTTCCAAATTTAGATCCGCAATCAAGACATTGTAAAACCTTTTATTAAAAAATCCAGGAAAGATTGACAAATGCCTTTTCAGCATTCAAAAAGATAAATGCCAGTTTTTGTCTCTTTTTCTCTACAAATTCAATTGCATCGATCACAAATTGGACATTATCTTTCATAAACCTCTTTGATACAAAGCAAGTCTGGTCAGGATATATTATTTTTGCTGTCCATTTTTTTACTCTTTCTGTCATTATTGAGGTGAAATGTTTGTAATCCACATTCTACAAGATCAGTCTGTAGGACTGGGGTAACTCTGGATCATTATCCTCCTAATAAATCAGAGTTATATATGCCTCCTTGTCATGTCTGAGGTAATATCTTGTCTTCGCTTATTTCATCCATTACCTTTTGAAGTGGAAACATTATTTCTTCTTCCAGGCATTTATAATGCAGTGCTGTTAACCCACCTTTTTTATTTTTGTTATTGCATGTGAAATCTCTTGTATTGTGATATTTTGATTCAAAATATCTATGTTTTCTATTGTAAAGTTTGGAATTGATGCATCTTTAATATATTATTATTATTCTGAATGATTAACCTTCTTGTAAAGTTGTTTTAAAATGGAAGGAAAGAAACTGTGTATTTCTTTTTCTATGTGTGTAATTCCACTTTGCATTTTAACTCCTGTTACCATTTTTCTTTCCTATTCTTTTCTTAGGCAGTGGGCCAAAAATTGTCCAGGTTTATTTGCATGTTCAGAATACTTTTGTTTCATGAATTTTATTTTTTTCCTGCATATCTTTAGTTTGTAACATATCTAATTGGTACTTTAGTTGCTTGATTTCTGTTAAAGTCACCTTCTTAGATTTTTTATGCTGTCCTTCCAAAGTCTGGATTTTTCCATTATTTTTGTCCTTCCTTCCTTCCTTCCTTCCTTCCTTCCTTCCTTCCTTCCTTCCTTCCTTCCCTTCCCTTCCCTTCCCTTCCCTTCCCTTCCCTTCCCTTCCTTCCTTTCCTTCCTTGCAATAGCTATCAGGTTTCCTCTCATAAAAGCTTTGCTTGCTTCCCAGATTGTAGTTACTGAAACTTCATCTATAAGATTCAGTTTTAAAAAATAATTTAATATATCCTCTTGCAGCAAATATAACCTCTTGCAGCAAATGATTGTCATTCAGTCTCCATCTTCTCTTTTGAATTCAATCGTCATGCTGAGTTATTAATAAAGGGTTATGGTCTGCAAAGATTCTTGGTTGCATTTCAGCCTTCTTTAAATTTATAGTTAATGTTTTGGATATCCAGCACATCAATTCTAGAATCTGTTTGATGACTATCAGAAAAGAATGTATAGTCGCTAGAGCTTGGGTTTACAACTCTCCATGCACTGATCAGGCGTAGTGTTTCCATATATCGAAAAACATTTTAGGTAGTTTACCCCACCCCCTTTTTCTATTTATCTCTATTAAAGTCAATTACTCCATTCATATCTCCCAAATCATAACTTCTTCATGAAAGACCAATAGTGTTTGAAAAAAAATCTTGTAAAATTTTTCTTTAGCATTGTTTGGGGCATTAAGTGAAATTAATGTATTATTCTTGCAATCAGGAAATCTGATTTTCAGCATAATATATCTTCCTTCCGGATCTGTCAGTTCTTCTCGCTGACTCGCTGATTTAATATAGAGGAGGGTTTTATTGTATTTAGCCATAGGCCATTACAATCCAAAAACAGAGAAAAATACTATAAAACATAGATAATTATGTAAAATAGAGTACAATCTAAAATATTATGAAACCATAAAACCGAAGTTATGAACGGTTAATTAAATCACAGCATACCCACTAAGATAAATATTAACTAGTACCCCTGGAAACTACGTTGGCCCGTATTTTCTTTGCAGCAAAGGCAAATAGAGCCATACTATAGGATACATTAACATTAGAATCAGCTAACAAAAATACAATCTTCTCAAGGGTCTGAATAAAAGCTTAAAACAGATAAAATACCAGAGAGAAATTTTAGCCTAGGTTGGATATACAATGAGCAATCAAGGATGTAATGGGAAAGATCCTCAATAACGGGAGAGCCACAAATAACATAAGCGATGTTCCTTAGGTGTTCTACTATAGCGGTCAGCTAATACGGCCGTTGGCATTGATTCAAAGCGCAAAACTTCACTGTGAGGTGAAGCAAAGCTGCTGGCTCAGCCTCCCTATGGCTTCAAACATGCTCCCCCCTCCTACACGTGACAAGCAGTTGTCTGTCAGGTGTAGTAGCAGTTGCAGGGTGATTAAAGCCATGAGAGAGCCTGCCCCAGCAGTAACACCTTAGTGATCCTGCAAGCCCCGCCTCCACAGTGGCTTCTAATACTCCTCCCCCCTCCCCCTCCTACACTAGACAGGCACTGCCTCTCAGGTGTAGGAGAGGAGGTGTGATGTTTACAGCCGCTAGGAAGGTTTGCTCAGCAAGGTTACCTTAGCCCTGCTGCTGGCCTAGCCTCTCTGATGCCTTTAAACATAATCCCCCCAACACCAGACGGGCGGGTGTCTGTCAGGTGTAGGAGCAGGACCAGGGTACTTTAATCCATCAGGGACGCCGCCCCAGCAGGATCACCTTAGCAATGCTGCTGGCCTTGCCTCTCTGATGGCTTCCAACACACTCCCCCACCTCCTACACCTAACAGGCGGTTGTCTGTCAGGTGCAGCAGCGGTTGCAGGGTGCTTAAAGCCACGAGGGAGCCTGCCCCAGCAGTAATGCCTTAAGTGATCCTACCAGCCCCACCTCCACAGTTGCTCCTAATACTCCTCCCCCTCCTACACTGGACAGGCAGCTACCTCTGCTGGACCAGATGGCTAGCACAGAACAACAGCTGACGAATCTAAACCAGAGCCTGGTAACTCAGCAGCTCCAACTGACTGAGACTTTAAAAATAATGAAACAAACAGCTGAGAAGGTGAAGGAAATGGACACCAACGCTAAAATTTAAGAAAAAGGTGCAAAAACTGGAAAAGAAACAAGCTTTGGAAGAAACACAACTTTTACAGCTGCAAATGGAGAAAGCAAATTTGGTCCTACGGTTTCAAGGGGTCCCAGAATCAAAAGGTGAGAATCTGAAGCAACTCCTGAGTGAAGCATTAGCCCCAGTTACAGATTTGAAAGCGGAGTATCTTGTAAGCGAAACGGATGTGGTCTACAGGTCCTATCCGTGTACATCAAAAAGAATAATCTGCTTGGGGAAATAGTGGCGAGATTCTCAACGCGACATGTAAGGGATTCTATCCTGAAAGCAACAACAGGAACACCCTTGAAAATCGGGGACAACACCATCAGGATTCTAAAAGATGTTCCATTCGAAATAAGACAAAAGAGAAAGAAATATAAAGATCTAATCCTTTTTCTCCAAACAAACAGCATTGTTTACAGATGGTTAATTCCAGAAGATGTCATTTTCAAAATACAAGATAAAAAAGAAAAGATTGACTCTGTTTTCAAAGCATGTGAGTTCCTGAGAGTCCTGCTGGGAGAGCCAGCCGGGGTCGAGAAGGAAGAAGATGACAGCAAATCCAGTGGCGAATTGGATTCAGTGTCTTCCAACGAGGACTCTCTCTCTGACAAGGGGACGGCTGCCCCCAGGCGTACATATTAGAAAAGATAAGACAAATGAAGGCTGAAGGACTCTGAACTGTGCCTTTAAACTTTAGTTTTATTGGGGGATGCTCTGGCGACTCTCTCAAATGGTTAAAACATTGGATAAAAAGACAAAAAATATAGCATAGCCGACAATGTTCAAAGTAAAACTAGCATTTTAAGATTAACATTTATATAAGCTGTTGTAATGATCTCCTATACTTGGGGTTTTAGTTAGTTGTTGTTATCTTTCCTTTCTCCCTAGATGTAGTTACCCCTTCCTATTTTTTCGTTGTAGTTTTGTAGTCTATTAAAAATGCAATAAAAAATCCGCTCCGGGGGGCCAAAAAAAAAAGGTGTAGGAGAGGAGGTGGGATGCTTACAGCCGCCGGGGAGGTTTGCTCAGCAAGACTGCCTTAGCCCTGCTGCTGGCCCAGTCTCCCTGATGCTTTTAAACATAATCCCCCCAACACCAGATAGGCGGGGGTCTGTCAGATGTAGGAGCAGGACCAGGGTACTGTAATCCATCAGGGACGTCACCCCAGCAGGATCACCTTTGCAATGCTGCTGGCCCAGCTTCCAACACACTCCCCCCACCTCCTACACCTGTCAGGTGCAGCAGCGGTTGCAGGGTGCTTAAAGCCATGAGGGAGCCTGCCCCAGCAGTCTACAGATACGTCCTTCAGTAGAGAAAAAAGTATGTATGTCTCATTTCATTTTTTACACTACAATCTTCTCCATTAGAATTCCTACAACAAATGTTACATTTCAAACTTTACATCATCTGTATGTGGATTTACGGAAGTTAAATACCGTAGCAAAGCATGGGTATCAGGCTAGTGGAGTATATTTCTCTCCATGCCTCTTCATGCCACAGTGCTCTTTCCAAAGAATGGTGCTGTATTGGCTACATTCCCTACTTTAGTGTGGGCAGAAGCAGTCTGACATCAGAGGGCATGGCCATGGCAGCATGCACCAGTAGCCTATTTCAGTTTGCCCATCTCATGAGCACTGCTGGCACACTGTTCCATGCTCAGTGGCTTGTGGTGAAGTTCCTATGGAGTCTGGTGCAATGGCAATGCTCTCTGCACTTTGTTGGGGGTGTTTCCATCACATATCCCATGCTATGCATATACCCTCCACCTTCCACAGTGTATCATTAAGTACTTTTCAAGTGATTAAATATTTGCTGTATTCTTGCACAAGCATTTTAATTATTATAAACCGCTGGAATATGGGCACAAAGTACTGATAAACCATGCTGGCATAAGCAACTCATTGGGATCTTAAGATCAGCCTACTAAACAGCTAGAGTTATGTTCAAAATAATTAAGAAAAAAGACAATATATTTGCGAAATGCAGAATTCATTTTGCACACTCAACTAAACACCCCACTGGTACAGGACAACTGGGAGAGATCTATATCAAGAGCAACAGTCTTTAATTAGCCTTGATTTAAAGTGCCCTAACTAATAAAGTCACTCAACCCCTACCACACTGTGTGACACTGTGCATAGGCCTCTCCTTCTATCATAACATATCATTAAGTACTTTTCAACTGATTAAATATTTTCTGTATTCTTATACAAGCACTTTCATTATTATAAACAGCTGGAAGAATAAAACAGGTCACAGTAAGTCCCCATTACAATCATTAGATGACAGAAATGCATTAACCAAAGCACTGTGATGGGCTACTTAATGAATTTCAGTTTGAGAATTAAGAGATAAAGAATATTAAAAACTAGAAGACAGTATGATACATGAACTGTGTTCCCCAACTACTGAACTTTATTCAGTATTACGAGAATTATGTTATAAAATCTGTTTTAACATTTGGAACAGAACCAACTAATGACTTGTGTTAATTGTAGAAATCTAAGGCATACTTTTAAATTTCATAAATATGCCAAATACCCTGATTCCCCGAAAATAAGACCTACCCCAAAAATAAGACCTAGCAGGATTTCTATGCATTTGTGGTATAATCCCTGGTGTGTCTTCTTGAGAAAAAATAAATATAAGACAGTGTCTTATTTTCGGGGAAACACGGTACTACAGTTATACAAGCTAAGTTATAAATGATGCATTTTTATTGTTAAAGCAATGAAATAAATTTAAGGTTAATAAGAAATTATTGCCTGTATTTTAATTTCCCCTCCAAATTTCTGTTTTTCACCCCCAAAAGTATTTTCATATGGCTTCCAAATGTCCAGTAACTTTACATCTTTACATTTTAACTGTCTATAGTGGGATTGCAAATATAAATCCTGGGGCTTAATGTCGAAGGAGGAGGAGGAGATTGGATTTATATCCCACCCTTCACTCGGAGTCTCAGAGCAGCTTACAAACTCCTTTCCCTTCCCCTCCTGGCAACAGACACCCTGTGAGGTAGGTGCAGCTGAGAGAGCTCTTTCAAGAACTGCCCTTTCAAGGACAACTCTGACAGAACTATGGCTTGCCCAAGGTCATCCAGCAGCTGCCCTTGGAGGAGTGGGGAATCAAACCCGGCTCTCCCAGATTAGAGTCCACGCACTTAACCACGACACCAAACTGATTCCCCAGTGCAGCATACAGAATTCCTTCCATATTCTGGAAAAATTAATCAACTAGGGAGTGACGTTCTTGATAAGGCAAAGGGCTACAACATCCCCCAAATTTTGGTTTGGCTTGCTAGCCAGTGACAGATCCTGGTTGCCATTCATTCCTACCTACCGCCAAGTGAGTATCTGAAAACTCAGGAGAGGGAAGAAAGGCTCTTGTATTAATGGCCTTTGGAGCCGGCAGAATCCATGCAAGTTTGCTTTCACTGCTCTTGCTTGCTCTGAAACTTCGTTTGACATGAAAACTCCCTTCTCCAGACACGGAAGAGCATGGGGCTCTTACCAGAGGACCAAGGCTGCTTTTCCTTTCAAGCTATCAATCTGATTCTGTGGAAACCTGGCCGAAAGTCATCAACAATGAAGGTACTCAAAAGGGACACAGACAATCAGAATGAACAGCTAACTGAAGACCTTACACTCTGATACCAAGTACTAATAAAATGCACAGAAAGCAGTAACTTAACAGCAGGTTCAATTAACCCTGAAAAGACCTTTTTGTACCTGCGCACATGATCATTGCTACTCAACTCTATTCTTAATAGAGGTAACTGAAGACAAGAGGGAGGGAAAATAGAATAAAATGTGAATTACCAGATTCAGGTCTGGTTTTTCTTTCCTTTTTGAAATAGGTAACACTTGCACAGGCCAAAGAGCTATAAAAGTTACGAACTTACTAAGAGACTGCTTCAACATAAGCAACATGGTAACAGTGGGGGGGGAAGGAACAGATCTGATATAATAATAATGAAAAATTTCAGAACACAATAGTATGTATAACAATGGACAGAACCAAATTTAAAAATCACCGTTACCATTTTATTCTTCACACTCTAATGAATGCAGTAACATGACATTACTATAATCCAGGGGTCGTTTCGTAGAAAAAGAGCTAGGGGAACTCATTAGCATATGCCACACCCCCTGACATCACCGGAAGTGTGTCATAAGGCCACACCCCCCCGCCCCCAACGGTCCTAGCCGCTGCCGCCGGCCTTGCAGCTCCACTGTCGAGCCCCATGAGGGGCCCGGCGGTGGACTTGCAAGGCCGGTGGGAGTGCAAGGAAGCCCCACGAAGGCCCTCCCTGGCCCCAGGCAGGCAGGGGTGGGGAGAGGCAGGGAGGAAGCAACTTACCCTCCCTCTTCTCCTGCCTCCTCATGGCTGAATGAGGGCCGGAAGCGGGGCGGCCAGAAGCAGGGGGCGGGGCTTCATCATGTGCCCCGCCCCCGTACTTCACCCGGGGGAACTGCGATCCCCCCCGAAATGACCTCTGCTATAATCTATATTTGAATGTCAAGCTCCGGTTTTCTATCTTCAGTGAAAAGTGCTGTTTTTGCTTTAACACAGCCTATTTGTGAACACTGGTTATATGCTGAATGAACAAGCACTACCAAGATGTGCAAACTTTGCTTAGAAGTACTTGTATTGTAATGTTCCTGATAAATCATGGAAGAGAGGGGACATACTTCCAGAAAAAAATTAGAATGCTCCAACTTCTGGAACATTGTTTCCCAGATTGCTTCAGGGGTAGAAAGTGAAAAAAAATCCCGCATCGGATATCAACAATTATCTGAAAGTGTTCAGAATGCAGCTTTTCTCACACCCTTATTCTCCAGTCTCCTAGTGTTCAGAATGCAGCTTTTCTCACACCCCTATTCTCCAATCAACCATCTGAAACCAAATAAGACCCAGACCAAGTGGGCTACCTGAGAAGCAAAATTTAATCTCAAACATCAAAAGAACAGCAAATAACCAATTCACTTAGAAAATATATTCGGCTTACCGGGTTGTCAGTTGAATCATCAGCCAATTGTAAACCAAAATAGTCTCTCTCGGTCAGGTCAAGATGCTTGAAAACTACGTCCAACAGAACTTGCCCCTGATCGTGTTTCTGCAGGGAAAAAGTGCCTATGAATGAAAATCTGTCAAAATGAAACCAACATTTCAAAGCACTACTGAAGAAGAATGCCTTGCCACCTCCCTCCCTCTCCCAAGCCAATAAAGTAAGACGTGGTAAAGCAAATGAGTACCAACATTACTTCCTGAGAAACCTTAACCCTTTTCAACCACACATATTTTATTCTGCAAAATAGCTGTTCCTCCTTCAACTCGTCCCAAAGTTTAATTATTGCCAGTGATTTCCTCCTCTTTGAGCTCAAAAGAAAGCTTATCCATACCATGTAAACAGACCCATTCCAATTCCTGTACCAAATAAGTCTATTTGAATCTGTGTTCAGGAGGAGTGGACAAGATTTATTTTGAAAACTGCAATTAGACCAAAGGAACATATGTATTTACCAGGTATAATAGGAATATTTATCTGAACAAGTGTGGATTTTTCAGATCTTTGTTTCTGAAAGCTGAAAGTTTATTTTGTTTTCCCCAAGCAGAGGCTTCAACAGAATCTGTCTTGCCCTTTGGGGGAAGTTGTAAACTAATATGATAAGGAGCTAAGATCCACAGAGATACAATATAACCAAAGTGTGAGCTATTTTTCCTCCCAGAACCAAGAGTAAAAATAACTAACAAACTTTAGTAACCACAGCATTGAATGGAACCATATTTATTACATCCCTTAATGACTCTGAGGCTAAAGGGCCACATGTACATAAGTGAACTTTCAAGAATTCACAGCCAAGAAAAAGAGAACACTTCCTGCAATCTCTGATAGGAACAGATGACTTTTTCCAAAAGATTTTAACCCATTTCTTCGGCAATCAATTTTTATCCCCCCCCCCCCAAAATTAAACCTGCCTTGTTCAAATGAATGCATCCTAGTATATCCCACAAATTTAAAGAGTTTCTCCACTTCCACTATATTACAATGCCACCTTGTAGCCACAAGAATGCTCGGTAAGTCTGCCCCTGCCAATAAAAATGTCTCTTCCTCCCACGCTTCATAGGTTTGCTTCTTAACCACTCCCTTTGTCTCCTTCATACATTCCAGACACTGTGCCTCCTTTCACACCACCTTCTATGCTCTGGCTTCCTAGCCAAGCGATTTATGCAGAACTTCCTTTCTCTGCACAACGCTGAAGACCAACCAAGCGGTGCACCATTTTATGTGTAAGGGTGACTACACAATAAGTTTTCCCTTCTCATCCTTCCCCTGCATTCTACAGCTCTGACATACATACCCTCCTAGAACCTGTTTTCCACAACTCTCTCCGGTAAGGTATAATTATCTCCATTGATACAGCCTGTTGATTACAAAAAGTGAAGAGGTGGCAAAGCCGACCAATGTTCTGAGTCACAATTTTAAAGAGGTGCAGGATACACACATCCACCACACAGAAATATGAACAGTGTACTTACTGTATCATAGCTAGTTAGTCAAATTAATCAAAACACTGTACAACACAATATTAGAATTAGATTTACTGAACTTCTCACTCAGAAGAGAATTGGGAGGAAGGGACCTGTCAACTGATCAAGCTGTTGTGAGAGGGGAAAATGCAACAGAACTTCTGCAGTCAGGTACAAAACTGGATAACAGTTTCCCCAACCATATTCCACCACATGGCTTCCCTACTGAAAACAATGGGATTCTGTTCTCAGTAAACATGCATAAGATGGTATCCTATTCACACTTACTCGTAACTGTTAGAACACGAGTCCAGTGGCACCTTTAAGACCAACAAAGTTTAATTCTGTGTATAAGCTTTTGTATACATGCACACTTCTTTAGATACACTGAAACACGATTCCTCAAGCTTTACATATAGGTATAGAGTGAGCGAGGGGGGGTTAAGTTGCCAGGAAGGGCTAATTAAGAGTCAAAATGCATAAGTACAGCTAAGATTGGAATAAAACAGTTGGTAAGATCTGTGAATAGCAGCAAATTGACAAACAGATAATAAAAGAGCTGACAACAGATGTGAGAACTAAGTTTGAATCCAATGACACCTTTAAAACCAACAAAGTTAAATCTGGATAGAAACGAGAACTAAAGCATGTGTAGTGAGATAACAACCCAATATCACTGTTAAGCCCTGGAGGTTCCATTGTCCTGAGTGTTGTAATAACTTGTAATTCAGAAATCTCTTGTTTGTTTGTTCCTGAAATTTCTTCGCAATAAAACAGCTACTTTGAGGTCCCCCAATGAGTGCCCTGGGAGGCAACATTAATGGGAAATGCCATAATCTAAATCACACCTCTTCTTTGTGCTTTTCTAGGAAGCAGAGACATGCAGGAAGCAGAGACAACATCAAAAGCACATGCATCTTCCGACAGTGGAGATGCTCAAAGTCCACTTTATTTAGACATTTATACCATGCTCTCCTCAGAGACATGCAGGAAGCAGAGACAACATCAAAAGCACATGCATCTTCCGACAGTGGAGATGCTCAAAGTCCACTTTATTTAGACTTTTATACCATGCTCTCCTCACCACTGGGGACCCAAAGTGGCTTACAACATTGCTCTTTCTTCCCGCCGGGCCCTCTGAGAAGTTCAGAGAGGCCTGGACCACTCCCAGCTTTATATATATATATATGTGTGTGTGTGTGTGTGTGTATATATATATAGTTTTATTAGTCTATATAAAGAAAGGGGGAAAGGGAAATGAAGGGGAAAGGAAGAATACAGAGTTATATATATTTTAAAAAGCCAATTTAATGTTCTTCATGCAAATCTTAAGAACATAAGAGAAGCCAATGCTGGATCAGGCCAATGACCCATCTAGTCCAACATTCTGTCACACAGTGGCCAAAAATACCAGGTGCCATCAGGAGGTCCAGCAGTGCGGCCAGGACACCAGAAGCCCTCCCACTGTTGACCCCCCAAGCATCAATAATACAGTGCATCACTTACCCCAGACTGAGAGTTCCTGTCTATACACCTTGTGGCTAAGAGCCACTGAT
>NW_015165379.1:67143-67400 GCF_001447785.1 Gekko japonicus
GGAGACCCATTGGAGAGAAAGGCGGAAGAGAAATGAAGTTGTATCAATAATTGTTTCAGTGTCATCCTCCTCCTTGAGAAAGGCACAGACTATATACATGAAGTGAATTAGGCTTAAGCAAAAAAGAGGCCATATTTCCCCACTGAGTCTGCTGGGCGATAACAAACTCCCAGTGTTAAGCTTCCTTTTGGGCCCACTATTTCAACCCATAGCATTTCCAGAAGCAAATCCAATTCTCTTACCCTCTCAATCTTACT
>NW_015165379.1:67435-67554 GCF_001447785.1 Gekko japonicus
TATAATCAGGGGTCATTTCGTAGAAAAAGAGGTGCAGGAGCTCATTAGCATAACCTATTAGCATAACTTATTTGCATATGCCACACCCCCTGACATTACCGGAACTGTGTCAGAAGGCA
>NW_015165379.1:67717-68859 GCF_001447785.1 Gekko japonicus
TGGGCTCCGCTCCTGTGCGCTCCTGCAGGAAATTACCCCTGGGTTTTTTTTATATATATATAAAAACAATTTGACATTTTGTATGCAAATCTTCTCATAGGCTCTGCTCCTGTGCGCTCCTGCAGGAAATTACCCCTGGGGTGTTTTTTATATATATAAAAACAATTTGACATTTTGTATGCAAATCTTCTCATAAAATTTTCACACAACCACTATAACCATCTTTCTTATTGTTCTTCATTTAGTCGTAGTTTCTTCAGTACTTATGCTTTAATCAGTCATAGAACACCCTCCATGGTCCCATAAATTCTTCTTCCATTTTTCCTTTTAGTATATTTGTCAATCTGTCCATTTCAGCACATTCCATAATCTTCATTATCAACTCATCAAGCGTTGGGATTTTCAGTGTCCTCCATGTCCTTGCAAATAGGATTCTAGCTGCTGTTATAACATGTAAAATAAAGTATCTATGGTTCTTATCTAAGTCATCTGGTAAACAGTTTAACAGAAATATTTCTTGTTTAAAAGCTATTGTAAGATTCAACACTGACTGTAAGAGAGTATGTACTCCAATCCAGTATTTATGAACCTTTTTACATGTCCACCACATATGATAGTATGATCCAACATGATTATTACATTTCCAGCATCTGTTACTCAAGTTTTTATACATTTTAGCTAATCTGTCTGGGGTTAGGTGCCATCTATAGAACATTTTATACAAATGTTCTTGAAATGAAACAGATTTAGTCAACTTGATATTCACATTCCATGTTTTACTCCATTGTGACAAGTCTATGTTATAACCTAGATTTTGCATCCATTTAATCATACATTCTTTAACTATTTCATCCTGCATTTTCAATTGCATCAGCATACCATATATTTTCTTAATAAGTTTCTCATTTGAAATACATAATAATTTTTCTTTTTTTTAACAAATTTATTTTTCACATTTTCAACTTTACATTCCATGTAATCTAGACATCAAAAATTTCAACATTTATACATCTCTATTAAAAACAATTTCTTTTATAGTTTCCTCAGATAAATTTTCACTAGTATCTTGATCACATTTCAATCTTTCAAATGCACCTTGTTCTAAATAAAATCCATCTGTTTGTCCTTACTATATCTAGATT
>NW_015165379.1:69659-83155 GCF_001447785.1 Gekko japonicus
TCTCTAAATCTAATGTCAACATAGTTCCCAATGACTTAGTCTGTGTGGTAGGCAAAGATGCTGCAAATGTTGGAGGAGTGTTTTTCTTAGCTGGTTTACTCATGTTCCTGGTTTTTTAAAAAAAATCTTTTTATTCTGTTATACAACTAGTCACTCAGTATCTTTGCTATTTACCCCTCCCCCTTATTTTCTATCTTACCAGGTTCAATACTAAAATATCAGAGCCAATATCAAGCCATACATTAAACTCAATATGATAGATATCTTCCCAATCCAGACCCCCCCAAAAAAGTTTTTTTTCACTTAAATTATTCTACCAATTTATAATACTTTAAATCTGACATTCATCAAATAAAAATTCTCTAAGTATTTTATTAGTACATACATACACGAACACACAAACAAACCCAGGGGAGAAAAGATGGACAGATTTCAGGCCTCTTCAACCATTTCTGAATCTCTTCAACAGTCCAAGCACCTCCTGTGTTTCAGGTGTCTTCACAATTCTCCAGATCACAATTAAGTTCCAGTTCCAAATTAGTTAGCTCCAAATATATTCCAAGTGAAAATTGAAAGGTAAGCAGATTCAAAACCAATAGCAGATGGAAAATAATGAAGGTAATCCAAAATTTTTATATTCCAACCAGGTAAGATCCAGGTAAGATTCAGTAAAGTCTAACAGGTACGTGGAAAAATCCAGCAAAAAATGTGGAAAATACAGCCAGTGTTTTCAAAATTTATAATCCAAAGGTAGATATGAGAGTATCCAATGTTTTCCAGCTTTACAGCCCAACCAAAGTGGGCAGATTTATAATCCAACCAAGGTGTGGAGCAAAATAGCTTTTAACTTCTAATTGCCACTTCTAGTTACCGTCCAGCTTACATAGTTCAGTCTTCCTTTCCCCTCAACACACACGAAAACCAAATCCAGTTGAGATGTCTATTTATGATTGCTTCTAATTTATTTACTCCCTTTAAGTACAGCTTTTCTCCATCTCAGGTAGATACGCAAAAGTGAAAATAAACTGCACGTAACAAGCAGAAAAGGAGGGGAGTGACCAGGCTTTAAAAGCTGTCTCTCATCTTCGTTCCCACTCAAAAAAGTCCGTGTATTTAAAGTCAGATAGCCAAGTAGGGAGGGTAAACCTTTAAGTCTTTAACTCACAGTTTATGACGTTTGCAGGCAGATTCTCTTTGCTGTTTTTCTACATTGTTCCGTGCAAGCAGCTGAGTGCCAAGATGGCGCTGTGCCCGCTGAGATATCGGGGCTTATCTCCGGGTCTCAATCCCCGGTCTAGCCGAGAGAAGTGACCCAAGAAATGCACCCTACTGTTTTCAAACCCCCTCCAGGGCCTCCTTGGGTCTAGAGCAGTGATGGCGAACCTTTTAGAGACCGAGTGCCCAAACTGCGACCCAAAACCCACTTATTTATCGCAAAGTGCCAACAATGCAATTTAACCTGAATACTGAGGTTTTACTTTAGAAAAAACAACTCACACATTAACTTAAGATGATCCAAACAAAGTAAGGAAAGCAATCCCAAATGCTTTCATTTACTTAAAATTATTTGGCAGAGAATTCGACACTTTAATGATGGTCTGGGCCTGGCTGGGGCGATGTCACGCGTGCCCACAGAGAGGGCTCTGAGTGCCACCTCTGGCACCCGTGCCATAGGTTCGCCCCCACTGGTCTAGAGTCCTCTAGACACACACACCCAAAGTGGGCCAGTTCAGAACATCCCAGGAGCTCCTTTGGACATTACTGACCTTGCTGCTGCATCCACTGGAAGCTGACCACTCCCAGCTTTTGAAGCTCCAAGAAACAACACATGAATCCTATTAGTACCTTTAAGACCAACAATGTTTAATTCTGGGTATGAGCTTTTGCGTACATGTGCACGCACATGAAAGCTTATAACCAGAATAAAACATTGTGGAACATGAATCCTATGACATCATTCCTCTACTTGCTTTTCTTTGGCCTCTGCAGAGGCATTCCTCCAACATGGCATTCACTCTGCCACCAGCATTTCTTCATGTGGAAGATTAAGTGTGTTTCGGGAACCCTTATGCATGCAGACGCTCTAGCAGCATAGGAAGCAGGCTCTGCAGTGGTGTACAGCCGCCACAGCATTCACAGAGACGTGCAAGGGAAAGACATCACAAGATCCAAGCCACAAAATGAAGACACATGAGGAACATAAAATGTGAAATGCATCAAAAAGTTAGTAAACGTCTACATTTGAGGATCTCTTTGAGCGTGAGGCCCAGCGCAAATGGCCGTCCTGTCCCCCTACTGATTGTTCGCGCTCCCTACCCCCCATTTTAGCCTGAAAGCAACCCTGTTTTGAATTTTATTATCTCCCTTAGTGGGTTGTGCAAACCGCTAATCTGAATTAAGCTTTTTATAGGTAAGGTAGGGTAAGGGACACTGGGGATGAGTTTATAGAACCAAGGGGGCGATGACCCAAAGAAGTTTGGGAACCACGGTTCTAAACTTCTCTGCAAAAATACTCATTATGTGACCTTTTATTAGGCTTGCCAAGTCCCCCCGGGGGGTGGGGAAACCCCGCCCCAGAGGCCCGTTCCCCGCCGCTACCAGATCGGGCCCCGGGGGGGACTCCGCCCTGACGTGCACGTCACCAGGAAGTGACGTGACGACGCCGGGCACGCTGGGGGCAGGGCCACGGTCATCCGAGGGAAAACTCGGATGGTCGTGGCCCTGCCCCCAGCATGCCCGGCGGCGTCACGTCACTTCCTGGTGACGTGGATTTGGCGCGCTCTCCGTGATCGGCCCGGGAGTCCCCCGCTGCGGAGGAAGGTAACACTTGGCAACCCTACCTTTTATGAAAGTAAAAACCATGAGAACCAGATAGATTCAGGTGGGTAGCCATGTTGGTCTGAAGCAAAAGAACTAAGCTTGAGTCCAGTGGCACCTTTAAGACCAAAAAAAATTAATTCTGGGTATAATTGGGGGTATAATTCTGGCTTTTGTGTGCATGCCCAATTCTTCAGAAAGTATGTGAAGAAGCATGCATGCCCATGAAAGCTTATACCCAGAATTAAAGTTTGTTGGTCTTAAAGGTGCCACTGAACTCAAACTCTGTACCAAGTCTTAATTTTTAATATTTTATACAATAGTTCAGTAGTGTCCAAAGGACTTCACATGCTCATAGAATCATCACATATCTTAGAGCAAAAATACAGCAAGGCAGGTTAGTGCTACCATTATTACAATATTAAATTGCAGACATGAAGCAGTGACAGACAATATCTTGCCAAATGCCACCTACAATTCACGGCACAGCTGTGATCTGAACCAGTGACTTTCTGCCCACAGCTCACACTTGGTCACTAAACTACACTAGACTCAAAACACTATTGTACAGCAAATATTAGATGTCAATATATCACGTTGCTTCAAAATCACATTTTGTTGAGGATAAATCACATTTAAGCATTTATTTACTTATTTCAGCAACCTTGGCTCTCCATCTCCATCCTTACTTATTTCAGCAACCTTGGCTCTCCATAAATTTACCGTGCCTAAATGAATTGTGGTTACATAAACTGAAAGGGAAAATGTGTTGTTTCTTAACTAATTGCAATATATGATATTAAATGCATGTTTTTCTGACCAAATTCAACATATCACATTTTCTACAGCTTTGTACTTACATTAACTCTAAATGCTTGTACAGTGTTATCTAGGAGTAGAATATTGCAGACCACCTCTGTATGCTGTCTGTCTCGTGCCAGCTCAGATGCTCGGACATTGTAGGTTCTGCCAGCAGGCAACCGGAAACGTGCGGTCATTACTGTCCACACAGCGTCTTAAGGGAGAAAAAGACAAAGACTATTATAGTTTAAAGCCATAAGAACTTGCAGGTTGGATTCCACAAGAAAAATCAGTACAAAACTATGAAGTGTTCTGATAAATATTATATATTCCTACAGGTTTCATGTTGCAACAAGTATGAGCAAACTTTCACCATCCTTAGTAAGATTCTGGATTTTGGTACTACGTTATTTCCTATATACAAAGTGTTAAAATGTACAGTCTCACTGACCATGGCAATTACATTTACTTGCTCACTAAGGCTGAAATCCTAGGCATGCTTACCTGCCACAAGCCCTCCTAGATATAGTATAGGTGAATTCCAAGATTGTGTTGTAGGTTAAATATGAGTATCTTAAAGAGCAGTGGGTCAGGATTTTCATGCTAATTTTGTAAAATAGATGTGTCATGTGAAGAAATGGATGCAAAATTAAACTAAAGCACAGATACAAGTCATCAAGCAGTTTCTGAAGGATATGTGAATGTGTGACTGTAAGACCTGCTTTATCCATTATATAATACTAGAAATAATGCCCGTTGCGGAAATAAATACAACGGGATCTAGAAAGAGGCTCTGGGAGAGTGCTCTGGCTTTGGGATAATCTCTGCCTAAAACTTTTTCTACATGGTGAGGTTTCCATGTTGCTACTTCACTACAGGTAGCTCATTAAACGTATATGCAATTTTATGGAAGCTAAAGACAATCTGCAGTACTAGTTTTCATTGGCCCTTAGGTTGCACTTAAAATAGCATCACAGGACTTCATTTAAACATTTGTGCTTCCAATATTTGAACATTATTACACAATTATGAGGGGGGAAATCACACAAAAGCACTGCACGTTCCTGGGGGCCACCTGACACTGCCATGGAAACTTTACTGAATTTATTTCATGTTCAGTATTATGTGCGAGCGCTGAGCGCCGAAGAATAGATTCTTTTGAACTATGGTGCTGGAGAAGACTCTTGAGAGTCCCTTGGACTGCAAGAAGATCAAATCAGTCAATCCTAAAAGAAATCAACCCTGACTGTTCCCTGGAAGGCCAGATAATGAAACTGAAGCTCAAATACTTTGGCCACCAAATGAGAAGGGAGCACTCACTGGAGAAGACCCTGATGCTGGGAAAGATTGAAGGTCAAAGAAGAAGGGGACAGCAAAGGATGAGATGGTTAGACAGTGTTATCGAGGCAACGAACATGAAATTGAGTGAACTCCGGAGCATGATGGAAGACAGGAGGGCCTGGCGTGATGTGGTCCATGGGGTCATGAAGAGTCGGACTCAACTGTGCGACTGAACAACACCTATGAACCTTATAAATGGGCCTTTTACAGAGCCCGTTTTGAGGCACTCCCTTATGCTGTACTGCAAGGTAAATTCACTCGAGTCCCAATGCATGGACGTATATGCCCATGCATGGCTAATATGGTGGAATCAATTACTCATGTCCTCCTGTTCTGCAGATTCTATCAGGAGGAACGAGACCATCTTATACTACCCCTTCTGTCTAGATTTAGCCCTTTGCAGTCTTATCTGGACTTTAGGCCAGAAGTCCTTCGTAAATTCCTCTTAAAAGACATTCAGAGCTCAGTGACTTACGCTGTGGCAAAATTTTGTTGCTTAGGTATTAGGAAACGCAAACTTATTTTAGCTCAAAAATTGTATGATTCTCTTATTAACACTATTTTACTTTACTAATGTTATTAACTCTCTCCTGTTAATGTTTTTATATTACTCCCATGTTATTAGTGCTTTAATCCCTTTTATTTCAGAATTATACTGTTTTACTAGCTCCTGCTGCAATAAATTAGATTGATTGATATATTTTACTTTTGTTTTAAAATTTTTTTTTAAAATGATGCCTGTTTGGGGGAGCTGATTTTAAAATGTGATTTTATTATGTATGTTTTAATTTGTGAGCTACCTTGGTGGCCCTTGTGAGAGCAGAAAAGTGGGATACAAATGCTGTAAATACATAAAAGAAATATGCTTCACATGGTGCTGCCTTTGAAGAACACTAAAGACCTCCATTCATTCAGAACAGGGATATAAAGTTTCCAGAAACACTGAAGATGTGGGGGGGGGGAACCCTTCTCTCCTCCACCGCAAAAGTGAAAAGGAAGTGTTGGGAACTTCTGGAATATATGCGCAACTTTTTAAAATAAGATCTAAAGTGTTTAAAGAACATGAAATTTACTATACATAACTAAATTAACCAAAAAGGTATTATTTGGTATATTTATGAAATTAAAAATCAGTTTTATTTTTTTTAAATCTACAGATACACCAAAAGTGTTGGCTATCAGCAACAAGTGGCAACTTAAGGCAGTCACGCATATAACAGTTTGCACCAACTGGGAAAAAATAGGAGGGAAAAAAGAGTTAAAATAGATCAACATTGCGCAAAGACATTTTTAAAATTATGTCTACTTAAAAACAGTGAGCATAACTATCCCAATGTGGGGCAGCACGAGAAGACGGTAGATGAATTTCTGTGCCACAGATATCCCTTCTGATGGTGTTACAGGGCTCTTCATAGGACTACGAGGCCAGAGATTACAGCATGAATGAGACAATGACTCTGTGGGGAAGGGTTTAGATTCATTAGGTGCTGGGAAAATATTGGGATAAGCTGACCCTATACAAAAGATACAGGATCCACTTGAACCAAAATGGAACCGATTACAGGAACTTATCAGAAAGGTTGCAGAGCAGGTTTTTAAAATAACACAAGAGAAGCCAACAAGTGCTTGACAGCATCCAGTTCAGGATAACTCATCTCTAAAGGATGACTGATTAAATGGTCTGGGTAATCTAGAAGAGGATGGATCAGAACCTGACAGTAAGGATGTGCCAGGAAATGACAGCTATTAAGGACACCTTAGGGTAAGAGGGGAATATGTTCACACTAAGGAGAATGAAACATGGCATATGTATTTACATGCAAAAGTTAGAAGCATTCAAGCTAAGATTGTAGCGATGGAGTGCTTTGTCTTAAACAGGAACACATCTATACAGGACATTTTAGAACCCTACTGGGACAGCAAAAAACAATCAGCTGGGTGCAGCTACCCCTGGGAATAGGGCACATAGTAAGGGCTGTCACAGGTGGAGTGACTCTGTGTGTCAGAGAGGGCAAAATGTCCAATACACCAGAATATAGAAGGAATAGATGCCCCATAGCATTGGTATGGATAGAAATACCAGACGTATAAAATCTTAGAACTGGGGACATACTACCCCCTCCAAGACCAAACCTGAGGGTGACCTTAAAAAGGAGAAAGAAGCAGAGAAGTGAAACAAAGGAGAAAGCTACATAATGAGTGACTTCAACTACCCCCACAGCGATTGGGTTAGTGTACTTTCAAAGTCATTAGAAAGAGACAGTGTTTCTTGATACAATACATGATGGTGCCTTGGAGCAATTGGTCACAAAGGTAAGTACTGAAAAGGTAACCTTGGACTTAGTCCTGAATGGTGCTCAGTTCCTGATGACAGAATTAAGTGCTATTGCAAGAACTGACAACAGTGATTATGGTACAACTAAAATTAGAATTTATGTGAATGGAATGACCCAAAAGTCCAACACGATTACATTTCATTTTAGCAAAGGGAAACTCAAAAAATGAGAAGATTCAAAAGAAAGCTGAAACAGAGGGTAAAGAAGGTTAAACTGCTTGCAAATTAATTTACAGTAATGGAAAACAGAACGTATACTGCACATTAAGAGATGTACAACCAAATCCAAGAGAAGGCCAGTATGGTTAAATAGCAAAGTCCAGTAAGCTACAAAAGGAAACTTTTAAATGGAAGCTTTATCCAAAGAGGGGGGGGGGGGGATTCCGGGGGGGGTTAGTTGACAATGTCAGACGAAAAGATAATTTGTGAAGCATATTGCCAAGAATATGAAGACAAAAAAAAGTCTTTAAATGCAACAGATGCTCAAAATGAGCAATTGAGGCAGCAGAGTCTTTGGATGGCAAAGGACTGAAAGGTTTACTAAAATGAGACGAGTGAGATTAAAGAGAAACTGAATGATTTTTTGTGTCTGTTTTCACTGTGGAAAACATGGCTCACTGCAGAACTGCTGTTCTCTGGAATGGTGTTAGAAGAACTAAGTCAAACAGAGGTGCTAGGAATTAACTTCTAGGACTAACAGACAAATTCAAAAGAAAACACTGACTCCAAATGCCATTCACTGAAGGGTTCTTAAGGAATATAAATGCAAATTTATTGACATACAGTTAA
This sequence comes from Gekko japonicus, assembly GCF_001447785.1. Taxonomy (NCBI): domain Eukaryota; kingdom Metazoa; phylum Chordata; class Lepidosauria; order Squamata; family Gekkonidae; genus Gekko; species Gekko japonicus. The sequence continues at coordinate 77,743 of NW_015165379.1, forward strand.
TCTAATGTAAATTATTAAGCATATAAACAATTAACTCCATTAAGGAACAATTACTAAGGCTTTAGTAAAAGGAAGACTTCAAAATTAGAAACTGTGGACAGCGCCAAAAAACTCATATGTTTTCTTGTTTGGAATAAGAGAAATGCCATTTAAGACAAGATTTTACTCACTCATAATATGTCAACTGAAGACATTTTCATGTAAGATTACCCAAAGCATTCAGTAATGATAACTGCTGTGTATAGTGTACATATACATAGTTTCAAAGATACATGTCACTAATTTTGCTATGTGCACAGCAATTAAGAATTAAGTTTTTTCCATACTGTAATGTTAAAGGATTGGTTTCCTGTTTAAATGTGATTAATTTCTCCATAATATGCTGCAATGTGTATGGTAATACATTAAGAGTTAAATGTTTTCAATATATTATATTAAAATCTAGCCAGAATATGCTACTAGTGCTATTGTGACTGAGACTTTCTATCAAACTAACACTTTTAACATGGCAATCCTAAAAAAAAAAATTATTCCAATCTAAGCACACTGCTTTTAGTGGGTTTAGACTGGAGTAACTCTGTTTAGGATTGCACTGTTAAACTCCAAAATCTGTGTCCTGTTTTCACCTTTTATTTTTCCTGCTTCTCATATGGCAAAAACTAAGAAACATGGGTTCAAGTAGCACTGAATGCAGCAATTTGCAGTTCCCTCTCTCAAATACTGGCATATTCACCATTTTTCACATATACCATTTATAGTTCTAAAGTCTGTAAGTATTCCAAATAGTACATCTTATATACAAAATGTAAACAAAGAACCCTCAGTTTTTCTATGGTTACAAGATTTCCAGGAATTGTACATCCCTATTCCTGTCTCTTGAGGCTTTTAGAGTTTTTGACAGTTAAACATCTGGTATACCTTTTATACGTTAGCTTTCAAAAAGCTTTTGATAAAGTCCCCCACCGGTCTCATCAGCAAAATTATTTTATTTATATATTTATTACTTCAATTTATACCCCGCTCATCCTGCAAGCAGGCTCAGGGCAGCTTACATTAATTGGTACCCAGTACCATAAAACCATATACAAAACATTTTAAATATTATAAACATAAAAATGATCCAATTATTAAAGTGCTAGTAATAATAGCCAACGTACAGTAATCAAGATGGCATACTATATAATATACAAACAGTTATTTCCAATTCAAGGATCTTCAGCACTGCGCGATGGTGTGGCACAATCTCCATGCCCGGGCTGACCTATAGCCACAGATGTTGGTGGTAGTCGTGTGGTGGCTCCTAATTGAAGGCCTGGTGGAAGAGCTCCATCTTGCAGGCCCTGCGGAACTGTAAGAGGTCCCACAGGGCCCTGATCTCTTCCGGGAGCTCGTTCCACCAGTATGGAGCCGTCACTGAAAAGGCCCTGGCCCTGGTAACGGTGACCCTGGCATCCTTAGGGCCTGGAATGATTAGTCGATGTTGTGACCCTGACTGTAGTGCTCTCTGGGGTATGTATGGGGAAAGGCGGTCCCGCAGGTATGTCGGACCCTGGCCATATAGGGCTTTAAAGGTTAATACCATCACCTTGAAGCGAATTTGATATGCTACTGGCAGCCAGTGCAGTGCCTTCAGTGCAGGCTGGATGTGCTCCCATTTAGGGAGACCCATCAAAAGTCTGGTCGCGGCATTCTGCACTAGCTGCAGCTTCTGGATTTGCTACAAGGGCAGCCCCATGTAAAGAATGTTACAATAGTCTAGTCTTGAGGTGACCATCACATGGATCACTGTAGCCAGGTTGTCGCGGCCAAGGATGGGAACCAACTGTCAAATCAGCTGAAGATAGTAAAAGGCCGACTTAGCAGTGGCTGCTACCTGGACCTCTACTGGGTCATAGGATAAGAAGGTGAGTACTCTTATGGTTGAGAAATTGATTAAATATTTGGAAACAGGGAGTAGGAGTAAACAGTTCTCTAAATGGATGGAAGCAGTAGATTCCACAGTGATCAGTCTTAGCTCTACTGCTGTGGCTGAAAGATCTGCCAGTGGGAAGAGAAAGAAACCTACCCAACTCCTGGAAGCCACAGAGAGAACTGGCCTGGGACTGCCCTTTCTGCTGCCCTTCCAGTGGGGGGACTTTAGCACTGTCTTGTCCCTATTTTAGCTTGGAGAATAATTTCATGGTGAGTTCAGGTTTGACAGTATATCAGGTTCTGTGTGTCTTGCTGGTCTTGGCTTGTGACTGCCGTAGGATGATGGTTACAGCTGTCATTTGTATACAACTGAAAGATATGGTGGTTAGGAGGAGGAGACTTGTCAGATATTTGTCACTGTTACTCCATCCAATAATGAGGGATGTGGGAATAGTGGTTCCTCTTCCCTCTACTTAGACCCTGATGTTGCACAATCCTACATCAGCAAGGAATAAGATCCCATTCTCATCTGGGCTGCTGGAGAAGACCGATCTGGCTTACATGACAGAGACCTGGCTGCATGAAAACGATGTGGTACATCTGCCTTAGCTGACCCTGGCTGCTTATGCAGTCCTTCAATAACTCTGACTGGGGAAGGGAGGGAACAGACCATCATTCTTCTCGATTCTCTCTCCTTTCGCAGGTTTCTAGTGCAAACTAGTGACAATACTCACTGATGGTTCCTTGTGGTGGATCCAAGGGCAGACTGAGAATTCAACTGTCTTACCAGCCACCTGTCTTACTAGTGGTTACCCTTCTGCATTAGTGGCAGTGGTCTTGGGTTTGGTATTGGAGACATCCAGTTTTGGGGGACTTCAACTTAACGCCAAAAGTACCTTGTCTGGGGCAATGCAACATTTTATGGCATCTATAGGTATGACCAGGGCTTTTTTTGTAGAAAAAGCCCAGCAGGAACTCATTAGCATAATAGGCCACACCCCTTACAGCACAGTTCATTGGCTAATTAGGCCACACCCCCATGCCTTCCCTTGGCTTAAATGCCTCCCCGATCCTTCCGGGGCTTCCCCGGCCCACCTGCCTCAGAGTTGCCAGGGGGGGTCGACTCCAGGCCTTTCCTCTGTAGCCATGCGCGCAGAGGCTTTGGCTGTAGTGGGCATGGCCAACTCTGAAGCCAGACGGAACTCCGCTCCTATCTGCCTCAGAGTTGCCGGGGGGGGGTCGACTCCAGGCCTTTCCTCTGTAGCCATGCGCGCAGAGGCTTTGGCTGTAGTGGGTGTGGCCAACTCTGAAGCCAGCCGGAACTCCGCTCCTATGCATTCCTACCCAAAAATAGCCCTGGGTATGACCCAGACTGTGATGGGTCTAACTCATGAAAAAGGTCATACACTGTGCTTAATATTTTGCATGGACCCTCAGGGAGTGGTCTGGTTAGGAGGCTGGAGGTTCAGCCTGTGCTATGACCCAGTCACTACCTTGCTTAAGGTATGGGCAAACATGGCACGGCCCATCTGCACAGACAAGGTGTGGATCCAGGTGGATTCTAGGATGCTCTGAGGGATTGTATGATTCCAAACAGCTGCTCTGTTGAATTTGGAATATGAAGCTTAAGGAAGCTCTCTGCTGTGCTCTCCCTCCCTCAAGCTGGGATTCAGTGCTGTAGTTCGAGTGACTTGAACAGGGTTGGGACACAACTAGAGCGTTATTGGTGGAAAACGAAAAGAATGTGACAGAGAAGGCTACAGAGCCCATTTGAAGGCCTATGAAACAGGAGTGACAGTGGCAAAGAAATCATACTCCTCTTACCACTGGCATTACCTGGCCTGTGCCTGGCTCAGTTGCATATGTATTTTGGCACAACTTGTCTACTAGGTCTGAGACTAAATTCTCCAGAATTGACAATTAACTATGCCACGCATACACAGAGTTTTTGATGATAAAATGTCTCAAACACATTCCTATACTTGGATGCCAGTTGTAATATAATTCAGGCAGTGTGTGTGTCTTTCATTGATTTAAATTACCTATACTTCGCCTTTCTCCCCAATGGGGACTCAAGGCAGCTTGCATCATTCTCATCTCCTCCATCTGATGTTTTTATGGATCATTTTGACTTTTGATACCCTACTGGATGCTGATGGAAACTTATATAATTAAAGAGCCAAACTACTTCAAACTCCATAGCTATTAACCAAGAGCCAGTAATGAAAATGCCTATTATGCTAACAGAAAATATACAACTTAGAACTACTGATAATTTACATGCTGATTAATAATTTATAGATTTTCCACAACCCAAACGACTGTTGCAAAATAATAATAATTAATATTTATTAATTAACAATAATTAATAAATATGCATAGGGGTATCCCTGTGTGATTAAGTACACTGCCACAAATCCTGAATTCCTGGCAACAGTTTACTTCTATCAATTTCCCTTTCTGTAAAGAAGCCCTTTAGTCTTCGTTTTAGCCACAAAAACCATTGCCTGCCATCACCTTCACATACTGGTTATTCTACTTTAAAGATTGAAAAGGCTCCATTTGGTTCCATAGTAAGCCACATTTTGCTCTACTAGCCATGACAACGTAGTAGAATCTCCAAGTTCAGAGGCACAGAGACACAACAGAGGTCACAAAGATATTGGTGTGCTTTCCACAGATGTAGATAAACAAGACGCCACAGCATACTAGAAATCCATCTTCATTGGAACTGAGCCAGGAAGCTTAGGTTTGTCGTCTTAGAAACAGAAGCAGGTGTCAGAACTCATAATCAGTATTTAGTACAATGTTTGAAGATCCCGTAGACTGCATATACTTAATTAGAAAATCTTAATTCAAAATTTACAAGACTATTTCCCTAACTTCTGCCAGTATCGTTATAAATCCCAGTTTTCATTTCAGTTTAATCCACAACTGAACAAAAAGTACTAGTTTCTCTTTCAGCAAAAGTGTTGGCTATATCGACTGCATATACTTAATTAGAAAATCTTAATTCAAAATTTACAAGACTATTTCCCTAACTTCTGCCAGTATCGTTATAAATCCCAGTTTTCATTTCAGTTTAATCCACAACTGAACAAAAAGTACTAGTTTCTCTTTCAGCAAAAGTGTTGGCTATATCTCTCCTTATATATAATTGAGTAAGAACATTCTATATGAACATTCTAAATTTGGCCCCTTTAGTGTATGGACGCTTGAACTGTCAGTCAGAAGACGCTGGCTGGGTTAACTGGCTGCTTTGTGCAGTCCCGCCCAGCGTTTCAAGGTCTTTTGCACCCCCCCTTCCCGCAAGGCAGTTGGAATGTCAGTTGCATATGGAACCTTCAAGGTCTTTTGCATATGGAAGCTGATTGGACTTCACTGCATTCCACACCTCAAACTCACCCCCCCTTCCCGCAAGGCAGTTGGAATGTCAGTTGCATATGGAACCTTCAAGGTCTTTTGCATATGGAAGCTGATTGGACTTCACTCCATTCCACAC
>NW_015165379.1:87061-87212 GCF_001447785.1 Gekko japonicus
CACCCCCCCCCAAACCTCCAGGTATTTCCCTGCTTATAGCTAGCAACCCTACTTTCCCCTCAATGCCTCTTGCTAGGCAACCAAGCTTGGTTCTGTCAGTAAAACAGGGTTGTTCTGCAAGTCAAAAGGGGGAGCGGAGAATGATGTAAGC
>NW_015165379.1:87422-92202 GCF_001447785.1 Gekko japonicus
TCAGAGCACGGGAGAGGCTGCAGGTGTGTGGGGAGTGGAAAGCTGAAGAGTGAGAGGGAAATAAAGGTAGGCTGATGATTGGCTGGGAAGGAGATAGGGTTGCCAACTCCAGGTGGGAAATTCCTGGAGATGTGAGGGATGGAGCCTGGAGAGGGTGAGGTTTCAGGAGGCGTGGGACCTCGGACAGGTACAAAGCCATAGACTCCACCCTCCAAACCAACTATTCCCTTCTGGGGAACCATCGTTGCCAATCTCCAGGTGAGGGCTGGAGATCACTCAAAATTACAACTGTTCTTTAGGTAGCAGAGATCAGTTCCTCTGGAGAAAATGGTGGACTCAGTGTCATTATACCCTGCTGAGGTCGCCACAGCAAATTGACACTGAGTGTCCAAGGACGGGGCACCCGCCCAGAGCCTATTTCTAGAGGCCGTTGTATTTATTCCCACAACGGGCCTTTTTCCTAGTTATTTATAACTCAGCACAGAGAATTGTACAATCTGACATATTTATGGAATTTAGTATTACATAAAAACTGTGAACATATCCAATACCAGAAACTGAGAGCTGCAAACTATTGCGTCCTATGGTACCAACGGGCCTTTTTCCTAGTTATTTATAACTCAGCACAGAGAATTGTACAATCTGACATATTTATGGAATTTAGTATTACATAAAAACTGTGAACATATCCAATACCAGAAACTGAGAGCTGCAAACTATTGCGTCCTATGGTACCTTAGAACATATATCTTTGCCAGCCGGGGTGTGTGTGTGTTGAAAACAAAACACATGTATTTTGAAGTTTAAAAAGTGTTCATTGGACAGGATCTCATACAGTCACAATAAGACTAGTAATATATTCTGCCTTCTCAACATTATAATATATGAGTTGAGGACCCACAAAGACTCATGAGAGAGAGGAATTTCACTTCTCTGTTACTTTAGCCTTCTGGTCAGCCTTCTAAATTTCAAGGTATATTAGGCTGGCCTAATTCAGTCATGCAAATCAGTTAGTAGGTCTCAAGTCACCCAGAGGTTGTTTCCAGGCCTAGGGTTCCCAACTTCCAGGTGGGACATGGAGACCCTTGGGAAATACTACATAGATGATGATACAGATTATTCAGTAACTTATGATTACTGAAAAAGGAACTCTTAATCAGTGCATTATCTTACACATTACAGAATATTAAAGAAACATTTGTCACATTTAAACAATAAGCATACACCTGAAACTATGTTCCATGTAGATAGTACATATAATGGAATTATCAGTTTTCTCATGCTGTAAATCAGGGATGTCAGACATGTGTCCTGCAAGCTGGATATGGCCCCTGCAGGGCTGGTATCTGGCCCATAAGCAACTGGCTCTCTCCTGCTTCCTTCTTCTGGCCACTACTGCTGCTGCATTGCCAACCCACTCTTCCTCTTTCAGTGAGTAAGTGAGGGGGAAGGAAAAAGAGAGTACATACACACACACCAGAGAAAAGCTCCCTCCACTCTCTCCTGCTTCATCCACTGGGGCTGCTGCATTGCCAAGCCTCTCTTCCCTCCTTTGGGGAGGAAGGGAGGGGGAAGGAAAAAGAGAGTGCGTGCACCAGAGAAAAGCTCCCTCAATGCTCTGTGTCTTGCTTCCTCCTCCAAGGCTGCTGCTGCATTCCTAAGCCATTCTTACCACATTGGGGAGGGTGGGGGTGAGATGGAAGGAAGAGAGAGCGTGCAAAAAAGGGAGGGAGTCCCATGGCACCTTTAAGACCAACAAAAGTTTTATTCCAGGTATAAGCTTTCCTGTGCATGCACACTTCTTTAGAGACAGGGAGGGAGGGAGATCCTTCTGACAAGCCTTGCTGTGCTGGTTTATTCTGAGACCTGATCTCTCTCTCTCTCTCTCTCACACACACACACACACACACACACACATTAAAACAGGAACGGGGCAGGAAAGAGATGCATCTGGGATAAAGGGGATTAAAGGGATTTTTTGGCTTATTCTGAAAAGGGTTTTTTTAAGATTTGATTTTTCTATGCCTATCTGGGATTTTATTTTCTTTCAAAATTACAACACTTGGATTGGATTCCATGGTTTAATGACTGGACGTAGATGGGTATGTATTTAAAAATACATTCATGGTTCCATATATTCCAGTTCAACACGTGGTCTGTCTCTCTCTCCCCTCCCACCTCACTGCTTGCCTTTCTTCACATTAACCCCCCCCTTACTTTTTAAACTTTTTATTATTATCACTAAGTAGTGAGCCTTTTTTGTCCAGTCTGAAAGCAGCACATTATTTCACTTGGAGAGATCCACCTTTCCAGTTCGAACAGATATAAAAATAATAATAATAAAAGAAACCTAATCTTTATTAGTGGAAGGGAGTGACAGTTCAGTAGCACCTTAATGACTGAAAAGATTTGTGGCAGGATATGAGCTTTCATGAGTCACTGCTCACTTCTTCAGATACAGCTAGAATGTGTGTCCATCTGTCCTTATATCTTGGAGAGTGAAGTGATTTTCAGATGCCAAATAATAACAATAGCAGCCATTACTAATGAGGGACGAAACCTAGGTCTCAATTTAGCCCAGGAGGATGCATTGAGCTTCATTATCAGTTGCACTTCATCAGTCTCTCTTTCTAATCTCCTTTGGGTATTCCTTTGTAAGAGAACTGCTACTATTAGGTCAGCAACTGAATGTCCTGGAAGGTTAAAATGTCCCCCACTAGTTTTTGAATGTTCTTATACCTGTAGAAAGATCCGTCCCTCATAACAAATGAGTTCAACAGCTCTGCTGTAGATTGTTGCGGCATAGATGGTAGCATCTTTTGACTGCTCCTCCTAACAGCTTTCTGAAATGCAGGTCTTAATTGTTCATTCAATACCACACTGAAAAACGAGTGACAGAACCATGGCAAAATGGGAAATTTTTTTCTTATGAAGCAAAGTTCATATGCAAATGTAGTTCGTAAGTATTAAAATGAGTCAAGGCAGTGTTGCCTTAATCCTGAGAAAAGTGGTGTGTACATTATTTAAATAAATAAAATGGATTACACTTGCATGCCTTCCTTTCCCAAAGCCAAAACCTAAGTGGCTATAGTAGAATTCAAAGTCAAATACCTTTTATTGGCATACAATATTAGAAGTAGTAGAATTAAGATTTGTAGCCACACAGAAATGTGTGACAATAAGTTGCAGAACACTAGACTTTAATATGAAATTTCCATTGACCAGACAAATTTCAGTTGTGAATATTTTTGAATTTCACTCACAAAAAGCAATCAAAGATTTTGTACTTTTTATATGCATTAAACGAATTAAAGCAAGTAGATCTAAAACCACACTTCACAAGAGCAGATTTCACGATTCAGAAGACTACAATGCTGCAAAGCACTGAACTGATCTAAGATAGCTGCTGGTTTCTCAGGGAGTGAAACTCAAAGCTAAGATCACTGTGATGCTGATCTCAACTTATGCATGTTGCCAAGGGTCAAGCTCTATTATTAAACTACACTATAAACATGGCTCTACAGCTATTTATACCTGTCAGATGTGAACATTTTACAGCGATGTTAATTTTGTCAGTTATAACCTTCAAATTTAATGAAACACTATAGGGCAGACTTTGTACCTACCAAGACTGGATAAAAAGGTCCTTATCTTTTAAGATCAACACACCGTTCCTTCTTCTGTAACCTCACCACATCAAACTTGACAAACTTTTGTCTAGGAATTCCTTCCAGTAGAAGCTGGTAATCCTATAACACATTACTATTCAGCAACACTTCCTTCTTGTCCTTTTAACTGTTCTGGACAGTAACTAGCCATTTTAAATGTTCAGTTTGACTGAGCATTATCACAAATGCCTTGGCCGTCTTAAACCAAGAGGAATGTTTTAATGATAAAAATAAAATATCAAAGTGACAATATAAAATGAGAGTTCCAGTTGATCAATAACTACAAGACCATTTTCTATCTGCTAGAATTTCTTTCATGGTAGTATAAATTCAGTTTACAGCTTTTACAGAACTTTATGTTCAGTATAGTCATCTTACATCAGCTGACTGAAAAGAATGCTTGAGGAATTTGCTCACATAATTATTAGCCTCCAAATTAAGTACATGCTATTTCCACTGTGTTTCACTGAAGTCCTCAAATTCTATCATCTGAAACACCAATCATAAATTGCTTAATTTTACTTGCATACTTACAATTGCAATGGCCTATAGAAGTTGCCAACACTTCTGCTGTAGTTATGCTTTATTATACAACTCACAGTTCTTTTACCATAATCCAATAAAAGTCACTTCTGTAAACAATGCCACCCTCTAGAGAGGTTTCACTCCTTTTGGAGGAATTAATTATTTCTAGATGGACAAGTTTTATTTAATGCTCCATTTATATTGTTGATGCCAGAATATCTGATCACGATGTGATCAAGGTTTTCAGTTGTATTGGCCTGAATGGAATAAGCAAATGTTTCAAATTCTTGAACAGTATCTGTAACAACAGACTCAAAATATACACATATGTTTTCAGCTACGGACTAACTTGTTCTTTGGCACTACTCACATGTTCTCAGTTCTGCCCATAGACTGCTTAAATTCAGGAAATATACGCATGACAACACTATTTCTACATATAACTAAATTATTATTTCTGCATACATTACTAAATTAGCAAATAAAATCTCACTAATTTGCTCTATTTATACTAGCAGTCCCCAATGTGGATTTTAGAAAGTGGGCGGAGCCAAGTGAGGCTCTTGCCCTGCAAGGCTTCTGATTGG